>NW_004524640.1:2533748-2544898 GCF_000260255.1 Octodon degus
TGGGCTAGGACTGGGTCTAGTGTTGTCAGTTTAGAAAAAAAACTGAAAATCACTGAGAATAATTCAGGCCAGCCAGGGTTTTGCTTTGTTTTAAATTGTAAATACAGGAAATATGTTTTACATCTCTATTTAATGTGTCAATATCTGAAAATATTTTTAATCACTAAAATTAAATAAAAGTACTAGTTTTACAGAATGTTTCTCCTGTTTGGAAGAAGCCCTTCTTCATCCCCACCACTTTTTTTTTTTTGTAATTTATTTATATGTGTATGTGTGAGTGTGTGTGTGTGTGGCCAGCTCCGCCCACCAGGGGGCGGGGCTGGCTGGCATGTGGTGCTGGGGGATTGAACCACGGTCGCTGTGCTCTGCTAAGCTTGTTCTAAGTAGGTGCTTTAGACCACTGAGCCATCTCACCAGCCCTCCCACCACTTTTCTAAAGCAAATAACCACTAGTTAACACCAGAGCGTGGGCAGAAGTCGACAGTCCTCTAAGGGCACCAGGCTGTAGGCCTGCCCTGACTTCGTCTTCCTAATTCAGTGGCTTGAGGAGCTCTCGAAGTCCAGAACATGTCTGACAGCCTCCGGCCTCCCAAGTTTCTAGAGGAGCTCATGATAGGAACACTTCAGGACTGAAACTGCACAGCAACGGCTGCCTCTCTTGGACCTCTGTGCTTATCTTGAGAGCTCCAGAGCTCTCTGGCTTACTGTTGTGGAAAGCAGCACAGCTGGGATTCGGAGTTCTATGAGAGGTTATAATGCAAGGTAGAGAGGAATGAACAAGATAATTCTGAGCATCACTAAAGTGAAATTCTCTTCTGCAACTCAGTATTATCTGGGTAAACCAGAACTCCCGTTAACAACTGTGTATGACCTAAGGACAAAGCACACAGAAAGCATTTACCAACATGTACTATTTGCTTCTATTTCTAAGTCAAATCACATGTGAAAAATAAGATACCTATCGATTTGAAAAGTAGGTTCTAAAATAAAGGATGAGAAGAATATTTTGCAAACACAAATAAGCTACTTCACAGCAGTTTTCTTTTGGAGAAAATGAAGGGGGAGAAAGGGAGCTTTGTTTTGGCCTAGATGGTTTTTACATTATTTGAACTTTTCACTACATACAATTATTATTATTCTCTCTCCCCAGATTTAAAGAGTAGGCACATGGGAGAAGGGAGAAGGGAGAAGGGAGGGATGTTTAATTCCTGACCTCAAATATAAAGGTATTTGAATTAAACTCTGAAAAACAATAGACATTCTTCAGAGGAAGGCTTTTTAATCTCACTTAAGAAGAACCCGGTTATCTGTAGACACACTTCTCTTCCAGAAAAGGCCCAAGAGGAGCCGGTCCTGGCAGCAAATGAACACTAGCATCTCAGACTGGCTTAAAGTCTTAGTCTCTAATGCCTCAGTCCTTCTGTTCACTTTCATTATAGTTTGGCTTCCAAAGTAATAGGATTTTCAAGAGACGGTACCGCTGATAAAGCAGGCTGGCTCACTGACAAACTCTTTGTCTTTGGTTGATAATCAAAGACAACAGATTCCATCATTTAAGGGTAGAAATTTCATTAAAAGTCACTGTAGCTTTGTTGAGGACTTAAATGTTCTACATGGAAGAGTCTGAAACAAACCCTTCTTAGATACACATTCAAGCCCTAAAGAGAGTCTCAAGATACATAGCAATCTACTCGTAAAAGTTCCTTTCCCATCTAATATGAAGAAAAGCTATTGTGTGCACGCAGGCGTGCGCGTGTGTGTGAAGAAATTCATCAAGTGATAGCTCTATCATTCTCAAATAAACAGCCCTAAGAACTTAGCAAATAGGATCACAGACAGCTTTATCACTCTTGCACTGCCATTCCAGCAATATTTTCCTATGCCCAGAGGTGCAAGCAGGGAAACTAATCCAGATTTAAAGCGGCAGAATGGAAATCAGCGGAATGATGAGAAAAGAAAAGCATGCGGCAGGGATTCTCTCTCGCTCAGTCACGTTTTCCAACCTTCAGAAGCTTGAGACTCCTGCATTCTTCTGAATAACCTGGCATCACCACTGACAAAGGTATTGGTTATCTGAAAAACATTCTATGGCTCGAATATTTATTTCTTCTAAAATGTACATTGAAATTTAACTGCTATTGTGGCAGAATTGAGAAATGTGACTTCTAAGAGGTAAGTTGGCCACGAGGGCTCCTCTCACAAAATTCTGTAGAAGTTTGAAAGGGGTGGGGATGAGTTTAATCCTTAGTATTGAAAAGGAGAAAGCTGGGGAGGCAAGTCGGATGCCCAGCTCCTCTGCATTTTCACCATTCCTCCACACTGTGCTGCAGTAAGGCCGTGGCCCGGATGCTGGGACCTTGGCACTGGACTTCCAGCCTCAGGACCACAACACATGGTGTTCTTTACATACTGGGCTAAGAGAGCTGTGTTAAAGTTCTATACTGACCACTAACTCTTTTGACTTTTTATGCATTTTATATCAACAGAATTGACAGACCATTTTTACTCTAAAAAATTTAAAAAGAAATTGAGACATTGTCTTTTTAAAATTACTAAAACTGAAAAAATTCCTCCAAATAAAGATTCTCTGGCAGATAAAAATACAGACAAGCTGGAGTTCAGATTTTAAGCTTTATTTTCCTATTTAAACATTTTTAGTTTTGAGTTAATGTGACCAAAATTGGGTTTTATGTTACTTTAGCTATTTCTGTCAATATACACCATATTGATTAGCTGCCACAAACTATAAAATCTGGCTTAATGACCATATTACAAATGATGCATCTGGTCATTCAGTGTAAATCTATCCTTACTGATAATCAAATATTGATAGATGGATAATGGAGTTGCCATATCATAAATTATTAAGGTACAAAGGAAAATGGAAATACTTTCTATTTGGGTAGTTCACAAAGTGAAAACTCAATAGCAACATACAGAGAATCCCCACATTAAATGACAATGATGACTAACTTTTCTACTTGGGTCATTTAAGTTTCCAACTGAAAACCTACAATACTCTCGGCCACTTGTCCGCTCATCTTTAATCCTCTCTCAGCGTCCCCGTCTCCATTTCTAGGGAGCCACTCTTCCTCTTACCACTGCTCTTCGTGGCTTTCCTCTAAACACTCTGGACCATTACTTGCTACTCCCTCTGCCTCTGCCTCCTCACATCAAGCTACCTTGCAGAAGACAAAACAACTCCTCTTCATCTCGCCCTCACTGCCTTTCCTTTCTTCTTTCTCATTAGTTAGCTGAGATTTTGCCTAACTTTTCTCTTCAGCTTCTATTTTCTTCATTCTTTACCCCCCTCGATATCTCTCTGCTTTTAAGGCCTGCCAATGATTTTTCTGCGCATCTAAGAACACAGAAAACATTAGGTTTTTATTATTACTACCATTTGGTCACAATGACAAGATAAATAGTTCTTCTAAAAAAAGAAAAAGCAGACATGAAATGCTAAAATAGAAAGATATTTTTACTTGGCTGTGATAATGAATTACATATAGTTAACAATTCAGAATTATTAGCAGGAAAAAGCTAACTTTATTATTTTTGTAGGTTTATATTTTTAATTGGTAGTTTAAGGTAATGTCATTAAATTAAAAATTATAAATTATCTTAAAATCAAATTTGGTTTAACAAAAAGAGAAGGTAACTTTTAGAGTATACTATATACAAAGTATAATACATTCAAAGTATAAGCCAATTTGTTTTCTTTTATATTGAAAGCCAGATTTGCTACTCTTACTATGTGACTCAGCAGCTGGAATTAAGGGTCTTCCTGCTACCCTGCTTATGTCACTGAACAGGAGGAAATCACCCAGCATAAAACAAAAGGAAAGCACAAAACCAGGTGAGTTAAAAAAAAAAAAAATTATCCTCTATAATTTTATTTAACAGCATACAAAACTTTTCCCTTTTTTTTTTTTTTTTTTTTTGTTGTTGTTGTTGTTTTTTGATACAGGGTCTCGCCATAGAGTTCAGACTTGTACTGCTCCTCCTGTCCCTGCTTCCCTTACTGCTGGGATTACAGGCATGTGCCACCATGCCCAGTTTTTGGGCCAGCACGGTGTGCCCAGGGTTTCACGGTACCAGGGATCAAACTCTGGACCTTGCACTTTCCAAGCAGGTACTTATGCCCCAGTCTTTAAAATTTTTTAAAGCTTTAAATTAACAGTATTTCAATGAAACTACTTTTTCTCTATAGTACAAGTACCTAATTAGCTTTTACTTTTAAATTTTATTTATGGTCCAAGGAATTGAACCCAGAACCTCTTGTATAATCTATGGAACTATTTTTTTTTCTTTACCTAGTTTTCATATTTTTAGTGTATTTACAGTCTCATTCTTGTCATTTTTAAAAGGATTTTCAAAACCACTTCAGAGAAAAACAGGTGGATACTAATAAGGAAAAATCATGAAACTGATACAATGATTTGCTGTTGACTTAGCTTTTCTTACGACACAGCCTGGGTGAACACAGATGACTTACATTCGTACAAGGTAATCTGTGCTTCTCACAGCACCTGTCAATTTTGAGGATCTCAAATGATAATATCCTTTAAGAAATTATTAAAGCTCCAGCACCTTTTAATATTTCAAATAAAAAAAATCTAAATAATTAGCAAGATAACACCAAATCAACCACAGATTTGAGACATACTATACTGTTACTTGAAAAACAAAACCAATATAATACATGATGTATGGAAAAGGTTGAACACGGATGGACAACTCAGGCCCAGGCTGACTCTACACAGGGAACTAGGACACAAGTAATTTGAGTGCTTCAATGTTTCCTCATGACATTTATTTCCAGTAACATAAAAAGATAATAAAAGCCTTATCTATAAGGGAAAAGATGGAAGCATTAATTAACCTAGTGTGCTTAGCTCTTGGAACTATTCTCCATGTCAAAATAAAAGGAAGTAAATTTTATAAATCATCCATTTGTGATAAGAACATGAAATATCAAACATAAACTAGAATTCAGTTACTGGATTTAAAAAACAAAAAGCTATCAGCATAGCTAGCCAATAAACAAAACTATATAAAAACTATACATTCATTTCCCAAAATCAGTATTGACCTTTAAGTCTCCTGTAATTGCATATAAAACAGACACGACTTTTGAGCATCTACTCTAAACACTCTTACCTTTCTCTCTCCTGTTTCTACCACTTGCTAGGCTTGAATTTTAGATAATTCTGTTTTCCATTTAACACTGTCACGTAACAGCATATTACTCACATACATAACAAGATTCTAATGCTACATATTTCAGACCTTTACAAAACCCATCTTACCCACAAATCTCCCAAAATACTTGGAAGTAATTTCTAAAGACATATTTACCCTCTGCTCTCCTGAAAGGACTTGAGGAAGAAAGAATAAATAAGCATGCAACACAACCACAATTTATAAAGCTATTTATGAAAAGGGGCACATACACTTCTGTTTACTGATGGTTTCGGAATGTTAACATTTAAGAAAAAGCATGTTGCAGTAAAGTATTTAGTATAAGAAATTATACATATATATTAGTATTGAACGTGACAAAACTGATACACTGTGATGGTGATGATAAAGGAGGCATGGTCTGGTTATGTAGTTTTCAAACTTTAAAGCCCTTTCTTCAAATAACACATGAAGTGTGTACAAGCCACTGAGGTGAAGCTGTTCCGAGTCCGAGGCAGAGCATCCATAGACCTAGCTTCTATCCTCTCCTCCCTCCCACCCTGAGGCACCCCGGAAATCCCGTGTGGTTTAGAGGAACAGAGTTTAAACTTACTGATTTCATTAGTCAGAAGCTTCTTTGAAGCAACTACTTTAACAATTACAGAAGCTATGTATGATCCCAGGCAGTAATTCAGTTATGTTTAATAATATGAGCACTTATTTGAGACACAGAAACCCAATGAATCACAAAATTTTAAAGACCAGAGAAAAATTTAACCCTTCCATATTTTATACACGATAACTCTAAATTCCCACAGGTTATCAGAGAGATCTGTTGTTTTTTTACTCCACTGCAACTAAAGTCAGCTGCAAATATTTTACATACGGCTTGAATACAACTTACCCTACTCAAATGTTTCCTACTTTGTTCTTCAGTTCAGAGTATCATTTTGCACTAATGACCACATAAGTATTAGTTACAATTGCCTTTGAAACATTTTGAAAGAGAGCTTAAATCTAACCCTTTGAAGAATTTAACAGGTTTTAAGAATATGGTAAAACTGCACTACTACAGACCTCAACTCCACCAACAGCTAGTCCTAGAGATTAGCACTGTTCAACAGTTTTTGTTGAGTAGGTCTTAAGGGGTTTTGCCCCATTTCAAAGTAGGGAGAAATGAAATGCTTTTTGTTTAACTTTATATTTAATTCAGAAATCTGAATTTAAGATTACCTTTGATTTTGATTTATTCCTTTTGGTTCTCTCAAGGAAGTTGAGAAATGCTAAAACTCTCTATAGAGCTCTAAATTAGGATTTTATGTGATGACAAAAAGGCAAGATGACCACATTTACTAAGTATGAAAGCTGAGAATCTAAAAATACCTTTTCTTTTTAAAAATCTTTTACTTATTCATTTATTTGGTATAGGGTCTCACTACACAGCTTGGACTCTTACTGACCCTCCTGCCTCAGTTTCCGCAGTGCTGAGATTACAGGGTTGTGCCACCACGCCCAGTTTCAGTGGCTGGCACAACACGTCTGGGGTTCCAGGGCTGGCAGAGTACGCAGTACTGGGCATCTAACCCAGGTCTCTGCACTTGCCAGGCAACTGCTTAGAGTGGTGAGCTGTTTCCCCAGCCCCAATATCTTTCCTTTTAATTTTCAGAATGAAACAATATCCATTTTGTATACATAGGCTTGTACTAAGTTAGTGAAGATTCTACTAATATATACGGAATATAAATATAAAACTATTCTGCTTCATACATAATTTAGTATAATTAACAAGTAGGAATCAAAATAACTTCACTAATATAAAATATAAAGATTAGAGAGTCAGTCCATAGCTCAGCGGACTAACGAGCCTGCTTAGGCAGAGCACAGCAGCCAGGGTTCAATCCTCAGCCTGCCGTGCCAGCCCCACACCCGGGGGCGTGTTGAGATGGCGATTGAGATTGTGTGTGGTAGTGCGCGCCTGTAATCAAAGAGCTTGGGGACTGCAAACAGGAGAATCACTACGAGTCTGATCTACGTGGTAGACCCTATAGACCCTGTTCTAAATATAGGAAACAAAAAAAAAAAAGAGTAATTGAATGGTTTTAAACAACAAAAGCATCATTTCTGACAAAAATTTAGAAAAACTACACATGATATTTATTAAATATGTAACAAAATAAGGCACAATAGTTTTGAAAAGTCATAAATGCATCAAAATCAGTTAAATAAAAAAATGCCTCCCACATTTCTTCATAGACTATACAGATAAAAATTAAATTAATTTCTATTAAGGGATAATTATCTTGCATTTGAAAAATTGGCAGGTATCTTACAAAACAATGCTCTTTAATTACAGCGAAAGCATACACTAGGCAGGGAACTCACTTCTGCCTCGCTCAGATTACACAAGCATTCTCCTATCTAAGAAAAACCCCACATTTTCTAACGGTTCAAATATTGCTGGAAAAATTTATTAAATATTCTATGTGTGAACCATTATGCTGGAAATTCTTTTGGTATATAAAAATCAAATATCATAGGAAAAATTCCCTTAATAGGCTTATGCTGAAATTACTAAGAAATCAAGATGGATGCTACTTTCTCCCATTACTGAACACTGTACACAATGAAGGAGTAACAGATAAATCTTAGAATTATGAAAGCCTGCCTACAACAGAGTTGGGATTTGTGCTGGCATCTGCGCTGTGTAACCAACCTTTAGCTGGTGGAAAAGGATGGGAAGGAAGAGAGTCTGAGCACAGCTCCAGGGGAAACTGCAGGAGTTCTTCGGTGTCTGCAGAGGCTGAGAAACAAGAGAAACACCTGTTATCTAGGAATGTCCGATTGTTAATTTTTTTAAATTAAGAACCTGTAACGATGTATGCACTTCATGCGGAGCTTTTCCTCTGCCTCATTCCACTTTATCCTGGCTGCATTTTCCCTGGTTTCTCCTGCTCACCCTTCACCTGAATGGTGCTGAGTGGGGCGCTACCTACCTTGATAGGATGGTTGTGGACTTTAAAAGATGAATGCCTCTAAATCACTTTGAATAGTGGTTTGAAAACAGTAGCAATGCAATAGTAACTATTATCTATACTCATTTCTATGACCCAACAGCTGTCACCTTTGAAAAACACCTGACACAATCATTTAATCCATCTGACATGACTGCAATGTTCAAATCTTACCAACGTTATAGATGTAGAATGCAATCAATTTTACAGCGGTTAGGCTTAAGCATGAATATTTTAACTCGTAAGTCACTTAATCATCAGAAAGTATTACATTCCTCTCTAGCCGTTTTTCATTAGTTTTAATAATTTACGCTTCTTTAAAATATATTAAAAATACTACTTCCTAAACTTTATTGGAATAAAAACACCTCTGAGAAATGGTTGAATACAATTCTGGAAATAAGCAAATACAAGGCACACAGTTTTGTTTGCTACAATGATAAATTCTCAGGTACCTTGAAGATCTTCTCAGCAATCTTGTGTAGGAGCCCCTAAACTACTGCTGAGTTAATACACTATAATCTAAGTCTAAAAGCAGCAGTCCTCATGTAAATGCCATCTAATCATATGTGAAAAAAATCAAGGCAGCCATATTTGTATATCTATTTAGATAAACATAAAAAAGTGTTAAATATCTCTTCAAAAACCAAGCTGCTTATTTATCTCCCTCTATATTTTATTAATGAGCTATAATATTAAAGTATTTCTCATCTATCAAAGTTTACCTCTTTGTAGAGACTTCTCAATATGGGCTTTTGTGGTTTGTAAAGCCTGATTTTTGTCAAAAGTTATTGCAACTGCTGTGACTGTAACCTGGAATTATAGAAACAGTAGTCATTAGCACAATAATCATTACAAAACTTAAGTTTCTTAGAATCTTTCAGCACTACAGAACAACTTATACAACTGGCTAGCCTGCCTTTCGTGGTTAAGATCCTCAACCAGAATTGCACATATTTACCCAAACATTCAAACTAAACTAAGGCTAGCATAGATAGCTAAAGCTAGACATTCCAGAAAAAGGTCAAGGGCTTTCTCTAAAAGATGGAGACTGCAAAATCCCTCATAATGGGTACTCCCATTATAGTACCCGTTCTATGTCTTCTGGAAGACTTCCAAACCCATCTTCAGATAACCAGAGTTCAGAGAAATGAAAAGAACGACCTGATTCATACTAAATGTGTTTTAAAACATTTTGAAAATGGTATGTGTTTATTTATGACAAAATTATAATACTAAAACATCAGATAAAATCTAGAAACCATCTTTAATAATAGACTGATTCTTAATTACCTGAATTAATTCATCCTCAGGTAGCGATACAGTGAAATTTACATGGCAAAGGCAGCAGGGAATCATAGATCGGAGTTTAAAATATAGGCTCTACACAATAGAAAATAGTATCAATGTTACTTACTTGATTTAAAATGTATAAAAGCTGATTTTCTTTATACTATATTATGGCAATCAAAAGATAAAACAAAAATGTCCACTTCTGTTTTGTCTATTCTTACATTAAGGTTATATTCTTAATACTTAAATGGAGAAAAGGATTTAATAATTGTCAGTAAGTAATAAAATATAATAGGCTTTTTAAAAATGTACAGATATATTATTAAATGTTAAGCTCTTAAACTTTTTCTTTTATAGTATGATACTTCAAAAGAGATCATACTCACCTGATAACAAGGGTAAGGTTGACAAATTAATTATGTAAAGTGCTACAGACAATATAATTATCTCCTATAATTTCATCATCAGGGTAGAGGACTTTTACATAAAACTTAATTAAACGGTTCCTACCTTGAGCAAGTTTTCACACAGATCATTAAAATTCTTATTGAGAGCTTGATTAGTCAGGTTAAGACTGCTTAACCTGATTACTCTCACCGACGTGAACATCTAAATATGGGGAGAGGAAACAACACATTTTCTTGTTAACTAAATACTGTCACACTGGACAGAACTGCCAGATGAGTCATAACTAATGTGGTATAAAAAAGAATAGCATTTTTCATTACCATAAGGAAGTAAAAAATAGATATTGTATTTAGATAAAACTTACTAAAATTTATGTGGCATTTACTTAAAACTAATACCATGCTTACCTGTATTTCTGATGTCCAGTTATTTATACCAGGCATAATTTCTGTATTACAACTATAAAAACCTGCCAAAATAAATTACAAGTAAAATATATGAAACAATTTGATTAGCATACTAGTATCATTTTTCCACTTATTACATGAAATTTAACTTTTATTCCTATCATTCTTTTACTGTAAGCCACTGTACCTTCATGAAAATTTAAACACTTTAAGGGCCAGAGATATAACTTAGCGGCAGCACAAACGCCTGCCTGGCAAGTGCAAGGCCCTGAGTTCAACGCCCGGTACCACCCCAAAACAACTGACACTGAATTTAAACCCTTCAAGTACATTCTACGATTTTGTCTTTTACAAAGACAAAAGGATTTAGTGGCTGCAGATGAGGCTGTTCTGGAGCTCCTGCCTTGCAGGCACAAGGCTCTGGGGTTTGACACTCCACACCACAAGAAAGATGAAAGATTTTAAAATCATTTCCACCTTAATTCTATATAAACATTTTTAAATTATGTGTTTTAAGACCAGAAGAAAGCACATGACAGAATGTGACAGCATAATAAAACCCTAAGGTTAGTGCTATAATAATTACAGTCTATAACACTGACACAAAACCAGCTGTATTTCAACAGTGATTGCTTCCCATTCACCTGGAGGAGGAGGAACATCAGTAAGCAGAGAATGGACATCTTCCAGGGCATCCGTGTCATCAATCTGAAAGAAGATCACAACTATTATACACCAGTAATAAAGGTGTAATCACATCAAAATTTAAAAATTGTAAAGTACAAACACCTTAAGAATCAACAAAGAGCTGAGCCATTTACTAAATCAAAACACATAACATGAAAAAAAA
>NW_004524640.1:2546319-2547452 GCF_000260255.1 Octodon degus
AGACTTGTAGTGATCCTCCTGTCTTAGCCTCCCCGATGCTAGGATTACAAGTGGGTGCCACCATGCCCAATTTTGGTGCCTGGCACAGCAGGTTCTGAAGCTAGCACAGCATTCTCTACTGGGGACTGAACCAAGGTCCTTCCTCTTGCCAAGCAGGCATTTAGACTGCCGAGCTATCTCCCCAGTCCCCTAACTATAATTTCTTAATTCAGCAAGAAACATTATACCCAGAATTTGCAGTGTTTATATTCATATATATTAATGACCCCATTATCCTAAAAAGTGGGTAATAAATATAGTAAGTCAAAGAACAGCATATAAACACTTAAATTCATAAAACTGACTCCATCTACTTAATGTTACAGGATGAGTATCACTCATCCAAAAACCTTGAGATCAGAAGTGTTTCAGACAAGAGTTGTCAGATATTGAAATATCTGCACAGTACTTTTAAGAACAGAGCATCTCTAATGGTAAAAGCCAAAATGCTTCAAAAATCTGAAATGTTTCAAAATCTAAACATTTTTCTTAGAATCCTGGATTAGGGATGCTCCATCTATTTTAATATTACTTCAATCATACATTAATTGTTACAGAACCATCCGCATTATTGTGTCAGCCACTGTGTTCTTATATTTTGAATTCTATATTAATTTGTTATGATTAAACATTTTTGCTTTTTTGATATTTAAAACAAGGTATCATATTAATTTAGGATCTGAGTCTAAACTGCCAAAACTCCAAGGAAAGCTCTATGCAACATCACCTCCAAAACAAAAGCATCTTTTTTTCCATGGGAAAGATCCAATTCTGTAACTTCGTCAGAGCTTTCTGACTGAGATCTCAGAAGTCTTGAGCGCTGTCTGGGTTCTGGGATGGGTGATCCAATAACCTCTTCAGATATCTCCTAAAAGAAATACAGTTGCTTTATATCATATGAGGACTTTTTTTAGTTTAGTCATAAATTTTAATCTTTGATATAAACTGACAATGTCTAGTAGAATAAAAGTGAGTCTATAAAATATATTCAATAAACTTGGTAGTTAAGTGTAATGTTTATGACTATAGAGGATATAAATATTTCCTTTTACTCATAATTGCTGCCTAGAAATACAGCTGTCTGATATACCAAG
>NW_004524640.1:2559599-2560793 GCF_000260255.1 Octodon degus
GTTTTTCAAAATAAGTTTTTAACATTCACTGTTAGTGTATACCTTGGGTGAAAGTCTACCTCTGTAACATACCAATCTATGGAGTATTTTCATGTCTACTTACCTTATTTGTACTATAAATTATTCTGACCTATAAATTTAATGGAATATGCATTATCATGGCCACACAATGAAAAACAAGAGTCTCAACTATGTGATAAAGCAATTGCTCGTGTTGGTAAACTACATAAATGAGGAACTGTCCCAGGTTGTTCTTTTGTCTATCAGTGCAATGTTCTCATAGACACACTTTATAACTTCATAGTAGTATATAATTGTTACACTTCTGCTCATTGTACCACTGACTTAATGAATGTGCCTTGTATTTAACAAATCTTAGACTTATAATAATGAGGTTTCATTACTGGTAGTATTATTCTAAAAGTTCTGGGTGTTATTTAATTGGTATCTTAAAATATCTCAGTAAAAAAAACTATAGAATATGCAGATACCTGAGAATTCATCTGTGCACTGAGTTTGTCCATTATATGCTGAGTCAGGATGCTAAGGGACAGTTAGATGACAGTGACAAATACATGGAAGGATCTAAGAATCACAAACTGCTAAGTCCTTTTACAGAAAGTCATCCTCTACATACAAAGTCCATGTATGTTGAAATTGTTTTAAATCACAATAGATTTACTGTGGCCTCAAAATTGTAAATTGTGTTATATTTAGTAGCAGCTCAATAAGCATTTGCCGGATGAAGAAACAATTCACAATTGTATATATATCCTATCTTCATGGGGCTTATATAGTCCCTTAGTAACCATACTGGATTGGTTCTAGCACTCTCCAATATTAAAAATATGTGAATGCTCAAGTCCCTTATATAAAATGGTTTAATATCTGCAGGTTACCTACATACATCTGTTCATTTATTTATACACTTACTTATTTTGCAATGCAGGAGATAAAACCCTGGCTTTGCATATGCTAAGCAAGTAGGCAGCACTGTACCACTGAGCTACCCTCCCCTCAAACCATCTTATGTACATTAAAGTATCTTTATATCCCTTACACACCTCATACAATGTAGATGCTAATAGTAGTATACTTTTTTCTGTTTTATTCCCCATAACAATTGCTCTCCAAAGTTTTTTAATTTTAATAGGAATACTATTAATCGCACTAATACTACATTGTTTACAAAAT
>NW_004524640.1:2562353-2582075 GCF_000260255.1 Octodon degus
CAAACATTACATTTTCAACATGTAATTAATATGACAAATATTCAATAAAAAGGAATTACATTCCTTAATTCCTTTCTATTACAAGTCATCAAAATCCAATATGCATGTTGCATATCTATACATATATGTGTGTATAATATTTGTTTAAAGATAGGGCCTTACCATGTATTTCAGGTTAGCCTTAAGCTTACTAATTTAGTCCAGGCTGCCTCAAACTCATGGTGTTCCTCCTGCCTCAGCCTTCCCTGTGCACGGTTGTAGGCACGCACCAGCACACCTGGCCAAGCCAGTGTGCATTCTGCACTCAACGCAGCTCTCAGTTCAGCCCAGTCCGTGCCCAGCGCCCGACAGCTACCACACTAAACAACACACCTCTCCAGCATTACCTCTTAAAAATTTTTCACTGTTGTCATAAATCTGCTGGAGAGTAATATGACAAAAGCAGTTGGTCTGGAGTGAGAACTCATGCACACTATTCTAAAACAAGCCAGCAAAATTAAGAGGGTAAGTATAAAATAATAAAAACATTATCCAAACACTCCTGTTGTAAATGTATTTCATTATAAGAGATTCATAAAAATAAAAAAATTAAATAATGCTTTTTAACTACAACACACGTAACTTTTATAATGGCTAGAAGGTATTTGTATCAGTAATCATTGATGGCTACAAGGCCTCTATGTAAGTAACTACTGATGGCTACAAGGCATCTGTACATGTAATCACTGAAGTCTATAAGGAATCTGTATAAGTAATCCCTGATGGCTGCAGGCATCTCTATAAATAATCATTGATAGCTATAAGTCATCTGTGTAAATTACTACTAATGTGCAGGGTGTGGTGAAGTGAGCCTGTAATCCCAACACTCAGGAGGCAGAGAGGTAGGAGGACTGCTTTGGGTTCAAGGCCAGTCTAGGCGAGACAGCAAGTTCAAGGTCAACCTGCACTACATAGCAACACCTGTATCAAAATAATAATAATAATAATAATCACTCAGAGGTATTAGGCATCTATGCAAGTGATCACTGCTGATCACTTGCATCTTGGGGAGTTGCCCACTTGGCAAGAAGGCTGACTACAGAAATTACTGGGAAGAAAATGGAAAAATTGAAGTGCAACTAAAACACCATACTGGTCTTTTAGCATGGAAAAACAATTTCTTTTATTTATTTATTTTATTTTTTTTAAAAGACACCTGCAAGCAGGCACAGGGCCTGGGGGTTCGATCCCTGGGCCTGCTATGTATGGTGGCCTCACCCCCGGGGCCTGCTGAGATGGCAATTGAGACTGGGCATGGTGGCGCATGCCTGTAATCCCAGCTCTTGGGAGGCTCTACAGAGGCAGATCACTATGAGTCTGAGACCCTGAACACTCTGTAGACCCTTCCCTAATATTAAAAAAAGAACATAAAAAAAAAAAACAGGGGAGATAGCTCAGTAGAATAAGTGTTTGCCTGGCAAGTGCAGGGGCCTGAGTTCAATCCCTGGTTCTGCCAAAAAAAAAAAAGCATTGTAAACTATTAACTTAATCATTAAACAAATACTTGAGAGGCTACTACTATGAAAACTCTTCTAGGCAAAAGAAATACATTCCCAACGGATCTTCATTGCACTGTTTCAGCCTCCTGATTTCTGAGGTTACAGGCATGTGCCACCACGCCCAGTGAACCCACAGAACAGATAAAGCACAACTCACCTCTGCCTTGTCACAGCAAGGAAGCTAAAAGATCCACTTTTTTTGTGTGTAGGTGATGGGAAGTCACACACACACACACACACACACACACACACACGCACACAGATAAGATAAATAGGTTACTCAAAAAAGTGAGAGAAGAGCAATAGTAAATACCAAAAATGATAAAAGAGTTGCAAGTTTTGAAAAGGATCATTCAGGGCAGTTTCTCTGAAAGGAGATATTTGGAAAAGACATTAAGGAAGTCAAAAGAAAAGTAATAAGGATAGTCAATGTAAAAGTTAGAATTAAACAAAACTTTTATGTGCAAAGTAAGCTACCTTAAAAAATACCAATATCTGAACAAAACCAATATATTCACAATGTTGATTTCTTTTACTTACCGGAGGATTGATTTCATATAACTCTCTGTTCTTAGCAATCGTGTCATTTATCTTCTTCTGCATATGGGAGATATGCTGCTCATACGAGCCGTCATTTGGTGTCTTTCCAGCAATCTGAATGCCCCCAGGTGCTGGCAAGGCTGCTAAGTACACTCCCGTGGCAGACTTGTAAAGGAAATGGGGAAAGCATCAGACGAACTATCGGAAATACACTGGCCTGTAGGTGTTCCTGTTTGGAGCGTGGCCTCTGCCCCGCAGGGAAGGCACCGATGCACCAGTGCACGCACAGCGACCTCGAGAAGGGCACGGAAAACAGAGCAGGAACTGCTTGGTTTCCTCTGGGAAGGACATTGGGCAGGGAGGGGACAGTTGTTAAAAAAGGGTATTAACTTTTCAGTGCATACTCCACTGTACTTTTAAAGTTTTTAACCTTTTAAATATTAAAAAAATTGCAAGAAAAAAATAACAGAGCAAAAACATAAAGTCAAACTTTAATGGTGGAAAAAAATAAAAGGAAAGTTTTTCCAAGTCCAAAGGGGAAAAAAAATTGAAGCACAAAAAAGATTGAACTTATTCAAGACCACAGTCAATACATACAGAGATCTAAATCTAACTGTCCTCCCTGCAAACCCCAAGGAATTCTCACTGTACCACTCTATGTCCTAATTACCAAGAAAAACATTTTTAGTTGACAGATTTGTTTTATGTAACTAGTTAAGTAACTATTAATCCCTAATGGCTTCACAGTTATTTCATATTATTAGTATAAAACTATCACAGGAAATACAAGATAAAATTTATATGTGCATTTAGGTTTATATTAATGTAAGAGAGCAAAAATAAAGGATAAACATGAAATTGTTAACATCAAAGAAGTAAAATGGAATATCTGCATATTTTGAACTTCTTAATTTTTTGTTGTTGTCATTGCTATTGTTTGCTTTTTTCTTTTTTTTTTCAGACAGGGTCTCACTGTGTAGCCCAGGCTAGCTTCAAACTCACAGCGATCCTCCTGCCACCGCCTCCTGAGTGCTGGGATTACCACTACACCAAACTTGAATTATTATTTTTAAAAAATTTATCAAATGCTAATTTGATTAATCAAATGCTAAAACGTCCACCCCTAGAAAGGACGGGATACTCTGGTGAAGTCTGCCCCGTAGATGAAGCGGACCCCTCCAGTTCACCACCACAGCTCCTCAACTGCAAGCGCTCACCAGGCCACAGAAGCCTCCGTACACCACAGCCACACTTTCTTAGCCCATTCATTCAGGAGTAAACGGGCCTGAGTGGTGCTGGGTTTGAAACCCAGTTGACTGCATGTAACCGTAACACTTTTGAGATGAAGCCTCTGACAGTATTTGTTATTTCTTATCAAGTAAAAATAATATTACACTGGTTCCAGACCAGTGGTGTCTAGACACCTAGTAGTCACTCACTGAATATTAGCTATGGTGGTGGCATGGTTTGTGCCTCCTTGTCCCCCCAAAGCCTCATGCAGCCATAGGACCAACTTCTAGAGTTTGTGATCAACTCATGATCCTCTGGGATTACAGGCGTGAGTGCTGCTGGGATGATGAGAGTGGGTACTGCACCAGCCTGGGGCAGACAGCCAGAAAGCAACACAAGGGAGACGGACTTGCTCTCCACCGCCACTGCTGCTGCTACTCCTCCCTTGCTCCTATTTGCTGCCGCCATGAATGACTGCTCTCCGCCACGTGCCACTCTATGCTGGAGCCAGCTGAGTATGGACTGAACCCTCCAGTAACTGTGAGCTAAATAAATCTTTCCTTCCTTCATTTTGAGCGTCAGGTATCTGTCCCAGCAATGAGAGAAAAGTAACAGACAGATGGAACAGTTAGATTCAGATCTCATATGTATAACTTGTTTTTCTTGCAATCTTGACATTGAAATGTGCAAATTATAAGATAGCACAAAGGCCAAAATGCCACAAAGTTACAACTGTTGTCACTAGTGATCAAGAAGAAAAAGATTAATATGAATCAGCAAAGTAGTATTTGAGGCAAACCTTATAATTATAGCATCTACACAGGATTCAAACACCAGAAAGGTTTGGTATTTTTGGCAAAAGATTTTTCAGCCTCTGAATATGAATTCAGGTCTTAGTTTCCATATGCATCCACTGATCACTGGCCTTACATTCAGCGTGAATTACTAGTCTTATATTCAGCATGAATGTTCTTGCTAGGCACACGAATTTATAGATGATTGAATTAAAAGAAACATTTTCCCCACTAAACACTTTATCTTAATATAAACCAGGTTACTCTATTACACATTTTTCTAGCTAAAATATTAGAATATCTAATCATTTATCGTATCACACAATAACTCCCTTCATACAAATATTTACATATTTGCTTTTATACAAAGAATACATGAAAAAGAAAACTAGTTTCTTTTTAACTAAAAAATTATATGAAAAAGTTCCTTTCCATAAATTTCTGAAAATTAAGTATGTATGCATATCTTAGAAAGGTGATAAAAGAATTCCAATTTAAAGCTGCCAGTGACACAGACAAAAATTCTGACTAACAAAATGCGATCCTATTTTATGCATCAATTTGTTTCACAGGTACCTAGTTCTCTGGGTCTCTTGCTACTTAAGAGCAGCGCTGACTTTTCCACTGATGTCTCTCCAGTCAGAACTTATCTTCCAATAAGCCCATGTGAACATAAAGTACATTAAAGATATTTTTCTGACTTAGAATTCATCAGCCCTTAAGAACATATTTTAGTATACATTTTACAGTTTGCCACAAGAATACATTTATGATGAACCTTAGTTATTTAATAATAGGAAGCATATCACATGTTTTGCTTTATTTTCTCCATTAAAACTAAACATTATTTTAGTGCCCAGTCCTCGCAGAGGTGATTTTGCGCCCAAGGGCCAGCTGGCAAGGGCTGGACATCTGCTTGTGACCGCTAGAGGGCGCGACCAACATGCACAGGCTAGGCATGGCCCAGATTAAATACCCTCTTGCGCCAAATCGCACCAGTACCAATACAGAAAAAGCCTGTTTTATAAATACATAAACAGTACTCCAGTCCAGATCAATGGCTGTCACCTTCTAAGGTGACAACAGATAATTGTCTACAATAGATAATTTTTAGAAATAGAACTACTGAGCATATGGTCAGTCACTTTAAAATTTGTGAAGGTATCACTAGATTCGTTACTTCCTACAATGTACCCAATCCGTAAGGTCCTGATGTCAGTCTCTTTAGCTACTTCTTTTCAAATGACTTTGAATCACACAAAACAGGATTTTGTATAAATTATGGAAAACAGAAAACCAAAAGCTTCTAAACTTACTGCAAGGCCCATCAACATATTTTCACCCACTGTGATCTGAATTCTTAGTCCAAACAAAGCATTCATCCCTTTGAGTTTTAGCTTATTCATTAGCTGAGTATGAACTTCATATTCCATAAAAGGCAGGAGATTACTGATAGCCGTAGCATTTGCTTCTGCTTGTGCTTTCTTTTTTAAGCGACATAACCTACAAAGGGAAGTAATTCAGTCAGTGCAAAGTAAGTGATGTATCAGCTTAAAAAATGTCCAACTTTTCAAACTTATTGAAAGTATGATTAATAGAATACCTAGTTGTTTCAGGTAGGTTAAGTTATAGCAATAATCCTTTCTGCCATTTTCATCACTGTGTGAACGTTCATCAAAACCATGTTAATAAACAAAAATGAAAAATCTCAGAATCTCTAGAAATGATTTAATGTTGATCAAAATTACTAGACAACAGATTAAAAAAAAATACAGGATCCATAACTGCTTGTGATCATATGAATGAAGCAGAAGATTTATACACTCATTGAAAGAACATAAGCTATTTAACTATCAGAACAAATCTTTCTATTCATTGATTTAAAGGAATGTAGTTGTATATCTATCCTAACTATTTTGAATATACAGATACAAAATGGTCATTCATTTGTATCCCCTTTTTTGTGTTTAGTTTTGTCATTTAAATATTATAGGTGTGTGAATTCAGCAAAATATTCCAAAAGAGTCCAGTATCCCATAAAAGTAGTGGGTTTTCCATAAGCCTGGCAATGTCAGAAGTTGTTCACTTGAACCTTTTACCGTTCAGCATATTAATATGGCTGTACTTTTTATACTTCATTTTTATACTTTTCTGATGGACGGTCAAGACCAAGGTAAAGAAAGGCCTATATAACAAGAAATGTAGCTTTTGTATCTGATAAGGTTAGTCAAATCCCCTCTGGACTTATTCTGAAACCCTTTACTGTAGTTTGTAGATTCTTTGTCAGTGTCAGCCATGTGGATGAGTCACAGCCATTGCTTGACCAATTTGCTCTCTTTGAAAGCCTGAGAAAATGTTTTCTCTCCATGTGACTCTCCTTAGGCACACTCTACAACATCAATGACTTTCCTCTGTGGCCCCATAATTTCCTTGATCAGAAAATTTGGGACACAACTGAGTTACATGAAGTTACAGTACAGGTTCTCCTACGTCCTCAGTTTACTGACCTTGAAAGGCTAGGGCCAAAATGTTGGCTTTCCTTGCAGCCCTCCTTTTTCTCTAATTTTCGTCTGCAAACTTAGGTTGTTAACCCTCCAGAAGAGAAGCTTATTGTTATTTTCCTACAACCTAAGCAGTTGAGCTTAACCTCACTATCTGTCTGAATATCAAACATCTTAGGCATAACATGGAACAGGTATTTTTGCAAACAGGATCTCATGTCTGCATCTTGTATAATGAATAACCACTAAGATAATAATATGCAGTGTATTAATTATTGAAACTGTCCTACTAATCGGATTTGAAACTGTCTCATTGCTATTTGTTTCTCAATAAAATTATGGAAAAAAGAGACTAAGCAAAACAAAACATGGAAAAATACAAAAGAAAAATCTCTGTCAAGAGAAAAAATATGTAGCTTTGTAATGTTATAATACATTAATCAAATAAATTTCGTATTTGTTTCCCCCCCCCAAAAAAAAATTAGCTATTTAACTAAAAGAACATAAGCTATTTAACCTTCTATTATATATCAGACAGGTTACCTTCAAAAAAAACAATACCTATGATTGTTTACTTATTATGTTACTTATGATTTCTCAACAGCAGCAAGGAAATTCAAAAGGCAGTGGTAAAAGGTTATCTTCAACATGCTGAAAGAAGAATGCCAGCCCAAAATGTTTTAAACGTAAAATAAACATGCTTTTCAGACAAAAACAGTTAATTCTTCATTAAAAAAGAAAAACATGCCCAAATGAAAGGTCTAGGATATAAGGTAAATAGGTTAGAAACAGATTTCAGAAGAAAACTTAACATGACTTTGAGTGAATTTGATGTGGAGAGGCTGAGAAAGACAAACTATTAAAGAATACCAACTTTGGCATGAAGAACTACACAAAAATGTTTATTTAAAATAAAACCAAAAGACTAATTAAGAAGTAGAGAGGATAAACAGTTCAACTTTGAACAAGTATGAGATGCCTATAATACAGAAAAATGGGGTGTGAAGTGGACAGGTATATGGGTTTGAGGTTCAGAAGAACATTGTGGACTACAATCATAAATTTAGAGCTCAGACAGATACCGTACAGACCTGTGAGTTCATAGAAAGTCTGAACCAATGGCTCTTAAAAACCAAGAAATGAGGAGTCAACAAGGAAGCTAATGCCTAACAAAGTAAGAAAACACAGAAGATGTGACACTGAGAGCAAAGGAATTTCACATGTGCAGATGATCAACTGTCTCTTAGTGCTGAGATCTTAAGTGAGATGAAGACAGAAACCCCCAAGCAGTAGTTACAGTCTAAGATTTCTTTTTCTAGTGCCTTTTTAAAAAGGAACTCTTAACAGTTCAGTGAAACAGTGAAAGAAACATGGCAGAGCAGGATTTAGAAGAAAAAAGAACACAATTTCCATAGTATATATTTAATGTCATTAAAGTACTTCATATTGAATCACATCACTAATATGTAGGAAGGGTAATTAATACTAGTAGACATTTATAAAGAACTTAAATGATTTTGCATATAAACTTATTAGAGGTTTTTATACTCCAGGGTATTTCTCCTTTCACTCCCTATTGTTTATGCAATAAAATACAAAGTTCCAATACAATTACTCAGTTTATCCAGAGTTGAACAGGTAGGAAATAATACATGTCTAAAAACAGACTTGACTCAGTACCTCCTAATTTTTAGGGACATCCAATATTGTTTGTGCGAACATACCTCGCTTGAATAAGACAGCCTTTTCCAATGACCATTGCATCTGTGGGAAGGTCTATAGTTGTAAAGAGAACATCAGGAACTTTTTGTTTCCTGCAGTTATAGCAGTACGTGAGATGAGCTGGGAATGGCATGTTCAGTTCATCATACGGTATGTGGCAAAATCCACAGCCCACAGGCAAGTTCTCTTCAAGCCTAAACAAAGACATTAAGAAAACAGACAAGGCATTGTAGCCAGGGTGAGATCCCTTACACAAAAGAAAAAAGGCATTCTTGAAAACTTATGGATTGCACAATGCAGAACCACTAAGACAACAATATGCAATGTATTAATTATTGAAACTGTGCTAGCAATCATTTGAAACTGTCTCATTGCTATTTGTTTCTCAATAAATTAAAAAATGGATTTTTTCAAAAATATGTAATATATATATATATATATATATATATATATATATATGTAGTACTTCTGTATAACCTACACAACTTCTACCACAGAACAATAGTAAGGAGCACTACTATGATTGATAAGAATTACAAATGACCAGGAAAGCAAAATTACACACTGTTCCCATGACAGGAAGGTCTTATAGAAGTAAAGGCACTATACACCAGTTTTGTTTGATGCCTGACCACCTGACCAACAGACCACTATAGTCTCAGAGTTTTAGGGTGGAATACCACATAAAAACACGGGGGTGGAAGTCAGAGACAATGTACTAGCTGAAAAATGTAAGTATTAAAAATTCCTAAGGAAAAAAATTTAATCAAACATCTCAACAATTTGAAAAAAATAAATGCACTTAACCAGAAAAACAAATTTAAAAAAGGCATACTCTAAAAATCTCTATGGGGCCGGGGAGATGGCTCAGTAGAATAAGCGCTTCCCTGGCAAGCGCAAGGGCCTGAGTTCAATCCCCAGTTCCGCCAAAAAAAATAAATAAATAAAATAAATCAATAATAAAAAAATAAAAACTCTAATGCCTAACAGCTACTTTACCCTTTCTGAAAACCTAAAATACCTGCTTCACAAATGCCACATGTATCACAAAAAAAATCACAATTGTACCATCCAAACTTTTCCAATCACTGTAAAATGTTTGTTAAACTATATGCTCTTTGTGAATGCATTTTAGAATGACTAAGCACTTTCTTTTGCTGGACTTTGAGCTCACTTATGTAGCCCATGCTGGCCTCAACTTTGAAGTGACCCTGCTACCACAGCCTCCCAAGTGCTGGCTGACAGACATGTACCACCATGCCCGGCTAACCACTTTTTCAGTCACTAAATTTGAGAAAGTCAAAACAAGAGGATGGATATACTTAAATGCTCTATAATAGTATTGAGCTGCTTTGAGAACTCACTGTTCTATCAGAGCCACAAAACACAAAGCAGCAGGAAAAAGGAGCATCTAAAAAGCAAGAATAACACTGGGTTGGGACTGAGTGTAACTTGCTTAACATACCCAAGCCCTTGGGCTCAGTCCTCTGCATTGGGAAAAAAAAAAAAAAATGGAATGGATCTGCAGGACACGCCAAGAGAGTTTTCTCAATAGAGTTTTCCAACCGTTATCTTTACCTCGGTGTCCCCTACTTAGGATGACTATTAAGTGTCTGTCATATAGAATGGTGAATACCCATTTAATGGGTACTGACAAAAGGTCCTCTTCTGACTCAGGGCTACCACAGCTTTGTTACAGAGACTTGCAAGTCAGTAACAAATCTAAACAGATATAAAATATTTTTACTTTCTTAATTTACACTTAGTATCTCAGTACTGGGAGAAAAACAGCAAAACTGACTATGGTGGCTACAAAAGTTAATAAATACTTTTATCCAGGTAGACTGATACCAAACTAATAGCTACATATATATTTGGTAGTTTTATCTAGTTATCAAAGGCATTTTTAATATTTATGGCTAACAGTTCAAATGTGACCAATAACCAAAAATGCCCAAGTGAGCTCATTTCATTTAATGCTTTCACCTTGTTTTTGTTTCACATGTATTAAAGTTTTTCATGTAGTTTTGTATATGAAATGTACATAACGTACTTTTATTTTGTGAAATAAGACTTTTACTGCTTTGAAGGTGAGATAAAGGGAAAAGGAACAGTCATAAATTATTTCTATATTATGACAAAGCCGAAAAGAACAACTTGGCATTCTGCAGTTTACAGCATGAGTGTCACCTACTGAGACACTAGAGTAAGGCTGGGGAGCTAGCTCGGCGGCATCAGTGCCTGCCTGGCAAGTACAAGGCCCCAAGTTCGAGCTCCTGTACTGCACGCCGTGCTGGCCCTAGAACCAGGCATGGTGGCACATGCCTGTAATCCAGCACTAGGGAGGCTGAAACAGGAGATTCACCGAGTGTGTACTGTGTAACGAGACCCTACACCAAAGAGTACAGAAGATGCCCCCGCCTGCTAGCTGCCTGGCGCAGTTCCTGCCACGGGCCCCGCTACTTCCGTCTCCTACAAGTAGCTGCTCTCTGCAATGCATGCTGAAGACCCAACCAAAGGCAGCCAAATCTCTGCCTCTGTACTTCCGCTCTGCAGCCAACCCCCAGAAAAACCTCCCTCCCTGAGCCTTCAGGGCCTGCTGTTGTGGGAATCGTCCTGATCTGTGCCCATTAATGCATAGTAAATCTGCCTCCAGATCCTGGGTGCCATTTCGGTGTTTTTCTTGCTGTTACACCTGAAATGATAATGTGTCTAACACAGTCTAGAATCCTGCATTCCTTCACAATCACCAGTTAGCTGGCACTCAGTGAAGTGCTTGGTCCTAACTCCCACAACACTATCAGCCTCCTTGTGGAGCAGAGCTATCCTGGCGCGGAGTCAACCTCTCCCTTCTCTACCCTTCTAAACAAGCCAGACTGCCATGACAACCTCTGTTCCAAACAGCCCTCCACGGTGCCATCCTGTAGAAATCGAGGATTCAGTACAGCTGCTGTGCCAGATGCTGATAAAATACAGACTTCTTCACTGAAAAACAAAACATATTATTTTTAAAAAGTGTTTCAGCCAATATAACTACTACCACATACCAATGACCACAACAGTGACAAATTAAAGTAGGACTCTATTAATGCTAAATAATATTCAGAATAACCTATTAAAACCTAGGTGAGAAACTAGAAATACTGGGCTAGTGGTGTGGTTCAGTGGTGGAGTGCTTACCTAGCATACACTTGGCCCTGGGTTTGATCCCCACCACCAAAAAAAGAAAAAAGTAATCACTTCACCTGAAATGGAACATAAGGAACTCTTTACAAATTAAAAATTGAAACAAAGTATATTTAATATACCAGTTTTCTGAAAGGTTAAAATGTTTCAAATTATACTGATGAATTCAGTAATAATGCATTGAACTGTATGAAGATTTTCTTCAAAACATAAAGTCTAAAAGAAAATAACTATGTAAGCATCTATGTTGCTATAGCTTAATCTGAACTGGAATTATAAGTGTCCAAAACAATATCCAAAATATACCATATGGAGCTTCTATGATATAATGTGTGTATATATGCATGATTTTTAAATGGATTTTTAAAAATTCTTTATTATATATCACTTAGTTTAAAAGTTAAAATAAGCAAACAATCAACATAACTACTGAATGATGAGATAAGTAGCAGCCTAGGAATGGAATGCTCAAAACAAGGACTAGATGTACAGAAACTGAAACACAGGCAGAAAGAGTGACATGAACTACGAGGAGCACAGGAACAGCATACTTAAGAGGTAAGTGGGCACTGAGGGGTCAGAAGGAACAACCCCAGCCTCTGCGGGTTTACAATCCAAGAGTTAAATAAGAGCAGATGGATATTCCAAAGAGTTCAGTCCAGTAATAGTAGGTAGGAAAGGTTAGAAGAAATTGGTAAAGGTGGATTTAAATGTAAAGGTTTTTTAACATGTAGATGGAAGGGGCAAGGAGTTCCCAGCAGACACACTTAAGTCTGTTTGTAAATTCATTGGACAAATGCCCCGACTCTTGCCCCGTGACCCGTCTTTCGCTAGGCTGACTCTATACTGCCTGCCATTCTCCATATGCAGCTCTTGGTTTTGAGCATTCTCCACGTACCTCCTCCTTTCATTTTTGTAATATTTATCTCCCAAGATTCAGTTCAAGCAACATTATGTCACTGACATTTTCTTCCAGTCCTTCTGACTCCCAGCCCTCAGAGATCCTGAAGCAACTTGGAATACTGCAACCATACAGTGTATTACACTGGCTGAGCTTGTACATGCTTGTAATCCCAGCACTCTGGAAGGCTGAAGCAGGGAGGTCATAAGTTCAAGCCTAGACTGAACAATTTAGTGAGACCCTATCTCAAAATAAAAAATGAAAAGTTTTGGGGATGTGCCTCACTGCAAGTCTTGGGTTTAATCTCAAATATGGAGGCAGAGGCAGGGGTAATATAACATGTATTAGTCTTGCCATACTTCTGCACAACAATGTAAATCTGATGGTAAGAACTACATCATTTATAATCACAACCTTCACTGTGTCAGGGAGCACACATCTGTTATCCCAGCATGGGGAAGCTGAGGAAGAATTGCCACAAATTCAGTGCCAACCATGTGTCAATTCAAGGACAGCCTGTTCAGCAAGACTCTGTCTCAATCAATCAGTCAACCAACCAATCAAATCACCTCAACCTACCTGATAACATACGGCATCAAATTGATGCATACACAAAACTCTCTACAGGGGAATACATACAGAATACAAATTACAAAGTTGGTGGCTAACAAGAGTAGGGCGGCTACTCTAGGAATCAAATGGTTTGAAAGTAGTACGTCAACAAAAAAAGACATATCCTACAGAAGATTAAACAATAGAGCTCTATAATACTCCTATTTTAATGATCTTTTTCTAATGATAATGATCCATCATAAAATCAGGAGATCTAGCAATATGAATTATCCAAAAATAAAAGGTGTATAAAAGATAGAAAAAGGTCAAACACCTTCTAGATGACAACAATGATAAACTTACAAAGAGGGTGAAAGTAGAATTCAAATAATGGCAAAATATCAAGTAAAGCTAGAATCCAAGAAAGGGACTGGAAAAATACTTAAGATAATTAGAGAAAAACAAATTAGGTACAAGTAAGCAAATGAGATTAATGGAAAAACAGTATATTATAATCTGAGAGTATTAAAGTTTCAAATCTTTTGGGGGGATGGCTTAGCCCACCCTGGGGATGGGGCTGGTGCAGGATGTGGTGCCAGGGATCAAAACAAGGTCCCTATGCATTTGCCTAAACTTGCCTAAGCTGGCACTTTAGACTGCTGAGCTATCTTACTGGCCCTAAAGTTTCAATATTTTAGCTATTTTCAAAGTTAATTTAATGGTCTAATGTAAGTAAGTATACATAAGGATCACATTCCTCACAGGAAACTTGTAGCTGTACATGGTCTATATTGATTCATCTTTTTTCCCCATTCGTAGCCCCTCCCTTCCACTCCTCTTCACCTCCCCATTTACAAAGCTTTGTTTTCATTTCTGTTGTTCTCATTTTCTTCTTTTCCCTTCTTTTTCCTTCCCCTTGCCTACTTGCTTTCCTTTTGAACAATTTCTTTCTATTCCACCATATCTACCATATATTTTGGTTCTTATTTACACTTTCAGTTTTCAATTTTTAAAGTGGAGTATTTTCAAGAGATAGCAAGGTCCAAAATATGGGTAAGTCAAGTGGCAATGGGTGAATTGATAATGAGAAAATTCAACCCAGAAAAATTCAACAAAGAAAGGCAGAAAAATATTTGAAGATTAGTAACACTGGAGTGGCACTGACTTAACAGGTGTTAATATGAAAGGCAGGAGGAAAAAGCTCAGAACAAAGAGTATGGAAATCCCTAATCTAGCAGAGTTGAAAAGGATGACTTGTTATCAGGACAAAGTTATATCACAATTAGTAAGTGCAAGCAGAATGAATTTACAGAGTAAGTTTAAAGACCCTTGTCAAATTCATTTACACAAAATCAAGGGTTCCAAGTAAACTAGTGGAAGGAGTTAGAAAAAGTCACATACTGGAGTAAATTAGACCTTCCCATGTCTAAGACTTGGGTACCATAGGTTGCACTATCACCACTTCAATGGATGACCTGAGACTTTCAGAGGAGAAACACTGCCTAACTTTGACAGCGCTTTAGTAGGAAAGACAGCATACTAAACTTGATCTAATGTGCTAAAGGCCCATACTCTATACTGCTCCACTGCTCTGTACTTTCTATGCTCACAAAATAGTTCCCCTTTAAGATGACAATCTAATATAAATGAAGGTCCACTTTGTAGTGAAAAAAAAAAAAAAAATATATATATATATATATACAAAATAGGATAGATATACAGCTACTTTATCTTAGTTCAATAAGAAGATTTATACTAATAGTGTTTAGACAAGATATCATGTCTGAATCTTGCACTACGAATAACTACTACAAAGACAATATGCAATGTGTTAATTACTGTAACTGTCCTACTAATCTGTTTTGAAACTATCTCATTGCTGTTTCTCAAAAAAATTAAAAAAATAAAATTAAATTAAAAAGATGACAGTCTAAATACCAATATCGAATACAAGCTGTAAGCCTTTACCAGATGCTGGTTGACTCACTGTAGCCCACCACAGCATGGCAGCCTAGTGCTTTAGCATGTGATTTTATTTCTTGTCTGATTTCTGCCCACCATGCATCCCGAGTTTCTGGTTCATCTGAAAAAAAAAAAAAAAAAAAAAATTACATCAGTTCACTATTCCACAGCATGCAATCTATGAACAAGAAACATTTAAAATAAACACGTAACAGGAGGCATAGAGGTATTGCTCTCTAACAGATTTTTAAACTTCCTATCTTTAAAATGCTACTTCTCAAACATTTTCAACTTAGTGGCTAGGGAAAAATAAAAAAAAAAACCACTGCATGCTTAACTACTTTAAGGGACACCCATACTGAGCACTTTATTAGGAAGAGATCAAAATGTGTGCCCAGAGCATCCAGCTTCTAGTCTGAATTGATAAGCTATGTTTCACCTCATTGAAGGAACACATCATATGCTATACCCATAAATTTTATATAAATTCTAACTTCATTTCAAGGTACTAAATTTTTTAAAACCCACTATATTCTAAGGCAAAGATGTGTCAAGTTTGAAAGAGAAAAATCTATATTAGTCATCCTTCTATAGAGATGTAGGGTCTAAAGTAAATTGGTGAGAAAATAAAGGGGCTAGCCAATCAATCCTCCCCATCAACAGTAAATATATTTAAAAGATTAACACAAAAATAATTTGGTGAATATACAGAAGGACAATTTCACGTAAAACAATAAATTCCATGAATGGAACTGCAACTTAAAAAAAAAACAAAACAACCAACAGCTTATATGGGCATGGTGGCATTTACCCACAGCAAAGCTGTAGATTCTTGGAGGAGAGACAGGAGAATCATTTGAACCCAGAAGTTTGAGACCAGTCTGGGCAACACAATGAGACTCTCACTTCACCATCACCAAAAAGAAGAAAAAACTTTTTTTTTTTGTTTCTACAGCTGGAGATGTAGCTTACTGGTAAAGCCCTTGCCTGGCATGAGAAAGGCCTGGTTGATCCCTGATTGGAAAAAAGAAGGGAAGGGAGCAGCAGTGCTTAAAAATCACACAACTGCATTTAATTGTCACAGGAAGCGCTTCTAATAGAGCATTATAAATGGAACAGCTGTCACACATATTTCCCAATCACTTGCAATTAGCTGCAAACTCTTGGTGAACAGCAGCTGCAAATTACAGTAACTTTTTATGTTCAAAGACATTAAAAACAGAAACAGTCCATAATTAATACATTGTGATTTTTTTTCTTTTGGTAGCCAATGACCATTTGGAAACAATCTGAAAACTTTAAACAGGGTGATAAGCTTACTGTAAATTTTCCACATGTAAGGCACCATTAAAACTGAAAACCAAAGAATTCAAAATCACTTTCCATTTTTATACTGTTATACAATTTTTAAAATGTTTTTCAAAATTAGTAAAATAAGGATTATACTCACTAGTAAAATAGTGAAGACAGCAAAGTAAAGAAAGGTTAAGAAGCTTGTTACAGTGCACATTCCTACGATGTGATTTTGTTTCCCCCACAGGGAGGAGATCAGCAAAAGGGAGAAATGAGATTAAAGCCAGAACTATAAATGATGCCAGTCAATTCTTGAATTAAAGTTTTGGATCCAAGACTGAGATACCCTAAAACTTTCTTTGAGAAGAAAAGCAAGAAATGCAGACTTCAGGAAACTGAGGGAAAGATCAAAGTATAAGATAAAATGAAGGAAGAGAAATAGAAAAGACTACAGTATAGTGTTAGAAGTCAATATTATGAATTCAGAAATGTGTGCAATAATTAGTTGGCCTTATTGTGCATATTTATTACTATTGTAATTTTGTCATATCCTAATTGACTTGTATTCATTACTATAATACATTTTTAAGCCCATACTTGCTTTTGCTTCTAGGACATGTGTTTGAATATGCATTTAATATTATCCTTTCCTATCAGAAAATTTCAGTGTGAAACAAACTATTACTCAAGTAGTCATTCATTTATCAAAATATTCATGATTCTGAGAAAACAGGTATCACAAATAATGATAGAATGACAGAACTGTATCTGTTTAGAAAGCTGTTTTCCTGATGTACTACATGAACTATAGTCTCTCTTCCTAAACTCATTAGCAGAATCTGCTATTTACTTTTTAAGCCATTCTAGAATATTAAAATATTATTTTCTAAAGCAAATAATTGTGCTGTTTCTCACATTAGACTGCCTACATCAGTACCACAAGTAATACACAATAGCTTGTTTTAAAAATGAATTTCACAGGAAGTAATCTGTAACACTGATTTTAAAATTAATTTAAAAATTGGAGGAAATTATTCAAATTACAAGCAAACATATTTAGAAATTGCCAGCATGTCTAATGGAAAAATATGTAATAGTAATTCCTAACGGGATACACATAACTACACAGAATACAATGTAACTTTACATTAAACTTACCTTGGTATAACACATAAAATAAGCAGATAATTAAACCAAACATCATGAAAGGATTAAGTGGCTGATTAAAAAAAAAAAAAAAAAAAGCTGAATGCAGCACGAGTGGAGCATTCATATTCTTCTGACAATTTCACAAGCAGCCTTTATTTTGACAAATGAGCCACACAACTGCACATGGGGATGCCATTACTGTACTTAATAAGTATTTACAAGTTTAATAGAAAGCTTGAGTTACACAGCATGGGAGCTAAGAAAGCAAAGGGCAGATGTCCACACTGAGAGAATTTGTTAGATTTTATTTTTGGTTAAAGCAAAAGCTCAAGGACAAAGGGTTTGCAAAGCAGATTCAGCAATACAGGAGCCAGAAACAGTGATATTTTGGCGCATGCTTGGATCAGGTGACAGTACAGACTGAAACTATGGCAGCTCACTGAAATGGTTACAGAAAGTAATGGCCCTAGGTTCTCGGTGAAAGCAAGGCAAGCACACAGTAGGGCGCGCTGAATCACGAACTAGAAATTGTATTAACAATAGTAGCCTACGGTTGTAAGCATGAGGTCAAAGAACAAATTTTGTGCCTATTAAATTTAGGGGTTATTTAATAATAAAATTTAGATTGAATTACCTATTTAATATTAAAGAAATGCTAAATTTATTTCAAAGTCTATATTATACCTATGCCAAATATGAACCAGAGAATTTTCAAGGAATCATTATGATTAAAGCTAACTTATTAACATTAAAAATTCATACAGTATTTAATTCTTTTATTTTATTTTTTTTTTTGGTGGAACCAGGGATTGAACTCAGACCCTTGCACTTGAGTATTTAATTCCTATAATAGAATTCTGAGGTTCAAAAACTGCTAACTACATTTTTACAGGAAACACACCAATGAATTTGATGTTTTATTCATCCTAGAAATATATCAAATTGAAGTTCTACCATACTTATATAAAAAGCAAGCCAGAATCTGGCTTAAGAAGTATAGCAACTATACATTCCACACATAAAACTGGATATAATTTAGTTATTCGAAGGACATACAGCTGAGATGTGACTAAAAACAAGTATTTCAAAGATTGTTTTTTAAAAATCTCTTTACTTTAAATACCGTGCTCCTACCAGTAATCAACAGAATTACTTATAATTATAAAAAGGTATCATTTGGGGAAAATTTAAATTTAATTATTATACACATTAATATCATTTTTCTCCCATACATCAAAACTCCTCATAGATAATATCACGCATCTTTTAATATGCTTTTTGAATTATAGGCATGAACTGAGCTCTAAGTCAACACCCACTGGCACCTTCTTAGGGATTATGTCAGCACACACAGGTTGATATTAGAATTAATTCATTTTTATTACTGTTATTTACTAGAGCATGGCCACAGCTTGATATCTTGCCATCTTTTCAACCTATCCTGTTTCTGAAGCACAGGTAAAACTGGTAAGAATTCTTAAAGTGATAATTTATATCTCAGGAAGCAAGAAAGTGATCAGTACAACACAAAACACGCCTTTACTAAATTCAATCCCTTTGAGATTTAGGCAGTTACATACTTGTAACTTAGAAACACTGACTACCTGGAGTTTTATATTCAACTCTATTTTTATATTTCTCTAGGAGAAAATAACACTGGCCTGGGAAATCTTTTAATCCTGAACTAAAAAGCAAGTAGACTATTATTCAACCTTTCAAATGAACAAAGGAGATAAAGTACAAAGTTGGATCAAGTAAAGGTTTTTAAGAATGTCTTGAAAAGGTATGTTCCTCAATACCTGAAAGTGATACTCCAATCAACAAAAATCTCAAAGAAGATAAAGTTCCTCTCATGAAACAGAAATTAAGAGAGCTCAGGTTAAAAGGAGTATATAACTTCACACTGGGTGAGGATTAGTATCAGCTTGAGAAAAAGATTCTCCTCCTAGAGGAAACGATGTACAAATGCAGAGCAAACATCAAGACCTAGGATTTGGGGATGTGAGCACGGGAGCTGGCACACCGGACCAAGGTGAAAGCATGGCTATCTGGGCAAAAAAAGAAAAAGCCAAAATGCAATCTATTCCTTAACTATGCAATTTCCATTTTTATTTGTAACTGAATAACTATTATGTCACATTCTTGGTAATACAGAAAACCTCAGATATCACACACTATATTTCTGCCTTCTTGAATTCTATCTACTTCCAGAAAACATTTAAATACCGAGAACCAAAAGGTGCTTAACTACTTTAGGCTTAATTTTTACAGATCTGCTCACGAATACCTCTCAGTAAAGAGTCACTGTTGAGATCAGAACTTATCACTTGTCTTCACTTCTCTACCCCCCCCCA
>NW_004524640.1:2582951-2588986 GCF_000260255.1 Octodon degus
TATTTTTCTTTCTGCAGGTCATCCTGGCAGTAAGCCTGAGTTTCCAGAGGATAAGAATCAAGTTGCTACCTGAACAACTAACTTGAAGATAACATCTTGCAGTACAGCAACCATTGCTGAATTCCCACTACTTTTTTTTAGCAAAGTTTTGTATTGTTTCTAATGCTGTTTTTTTCTATCGCTATTTTGTATTCTTTAAAAAATAAAAATACAAATGAATCAAATTGCTCACTGAAACTTCAGAGTTGTAAGTATGTAAGAACACATATGTCGAGACAGCTGAAGTCCTGATGACTTCACATTCTAAATATTCTAAGTGTCTAAATATCTCATTAGTTTGTGGTTAAAAGTGCAGGTCCTCAGGCCAGTGAGATAGCTCAGAGGTCTAAGCGTCTACTTAGGAAAGTGCAGGGGCTGGGCTTCGATCCCCTATACCACATGGCACACCAGTCCTTCCCCTGGGCATGCTGAGCCAGCACCGAGTCTGGGCGTGATGGCGCACACCTGTAAACTCAGTGCTGGGGAGGCTGAAAATAGAAGGGTCACTATGAGTTCAATTTGTGTAGTGAGACCCCGTACCAAATACATAAATTTAAAAATAAAAAAAGTGTAGGTCCTAAAGATAGATAGAACACTCAGGTTTCAATTGTGTCTCAGCCACTTTCTGTTTATATCTTGAGGAAACTGTTCTATTTTGCTTACCTGGCTTACATACCTGCCTCAGAGATACGGGTTTTGGGTTTGTTTTGTTTGCTTTTTCTCAAATTCACTATGTAGCCTAGGCTGGAGCTACAAACCTTCTGCTCCAGCCTCCCAAGTGCTGGCATTACAGGTGTGCACCACCATGCCTGGCTCTCAGAGACGTTTTGAGGATTAAAAGACCTATTATAAGTATTAGAAGCCTGCCTGGCACGTAGGTAATGCTCAGTAGAGCTAGCGCTCCTACCAGCATGATGGCTAGTTATCTGGCCACAATGACTGCACACCCTCCTCCCTAACTGGCCTCCATGTTGTCACCTAATGCAAATATGCCTGTGGACTACTTCTCTCATTGCTATGTAGTCTTATTCCTGACATGTCACATACAAATCTGTGAAAGACACATCCTCTACCTACTGGCAAAACTCACCTTGCTTTCTCAGTCTTTCAGTCATTAGGACAAAAACATAAGTATGATGAGGAAAAAAAATATTTATTCAAACAAACTTTCAGATATTGGGATTCCTTCTTCTTACTCTATAAGAATATTTCCTATCAGTGTAGCAAATACAACCTTAGCAAAACAGGAGAAAAGGAGATGAGGAAAAAGCTGATCAACTAGCCATCATGCTGGTAGGAGCGCTAGCTCCACTGAGCATTACCTACGTGCCAGGCAGGCTTCTAATATTTATAACAGGTCATTTAATCCTCAAAGTGTAGCAAAAACTTTGGGAAGTATGAAGTAACGATGTAAACACCATCAAAAGAGTAATTTTACAAATGCTGTAAGTCTTGGAACCACACACAAAGCAGACATTAATACAGGCCTAAATATACTGCCAGAAATGTAAGTGCATGTGAGTGTCCCATGTATCCTTCAAATCTGTGCTCAGGACCTCTATCATGTTGTCACAGTAAATCATTTAAAGTTTTCCTGTCTTCCAAAAATACGAATTTCATCAAGTCAAGAGAATTAGTAATTTTTGTCCTCAAATATCTAGAGAACTGTTTGGCACAAAATAAATTCTGTTAGTCATGTGGCACTTAAGTAGTATGCATATACTTTGAGAAAGCCTTATTAGAATGCACTTACACAAGATGACTGTTACCACATCACTAGGCAATCTAATCTTATTTAATTATTATCACATACATGACCTATCATTGACCAAAAACTCATTTTGCAGAGCTTGGCTATACATGGTCATGTAAGCTATGAAGCTGTTGTGTGATATATTTTTGTATATCTAGTCACAGTTTAATGTATCAGAATTAAGGATGTTGAAAATACTTTAAGTGTATTTAATGTGGTATTCTTTCTTTTTCCTTTTATCTGGGAAGGCCATTAAACTAATGATGCATTATATAACATACAGTGTCAGAAAAGCCAGAAAATATGGTGAACCATTCTAGAATTAATTAAAACAATTACAATTACTTTCTTAACAATATCGTCAATTCCTGATTTTCTATGGTAATAAAAAATTTACTAAATACTTCCAAATTAAAAAGGATACATAAATGTTTGATTACATTTTCCAAACATAAGTTATATTTTCTAAACTAATCATCAAAATCCACTTTATTTCTGAAGATGAGCTAGCTGTTAACAGAAAAGTCTAATGCCTCAGTTAAAAGCATACTACTAAAAGAACACTGAGCCAAAAATTGTCGTCATCTTACTTTTAACATTCTATAACATAACTATTTTTTTTCTTTCTTCATACACTTCCCACCTGACATGATTTTAGGGTTTTTTTGTGTGTGTGTGCAGGGTCTCACTATGCAGCTCGGACTCCCATTTTCAGCCTCCCCAGTGCTGGGATTACAGGTGCGTGCCACCATGCCCAGACTCCTGACACGATTTTAAATGATGGCAAGATATGCTGCTTCTTCAACCATGTGTCTCCTTGCCAACCTTCTGTAATCACAGGGACAATGTCTTAGGCCTGGAGATTCAATGTTCGCCCTTCCCAGTTTCCAACACTGCCTGTCCCATCATCAGAACAACACACTGTACATCAGTCACACGCTAACTCCTTTGCCCTGACAAGATTTCACTTCCTTAAATTATTAATAATCTGCTATCTTTTATACATACAGCCTTTTCCTCTTCACATTACCTTAAGCTGACCATTTAAAAAATACATACTCTTTTATGAGATGAAACCAATTAGATATTCTTAAATTTCTTACTAAAAAACAATTCTAAAAATGGCAGTTTTAATTCTGATGAATAACAACATTATAGTAAAAAGTCAGATTTTAAAAAAGAGATAATTTTCCTACATTTACCAACTGGTAAAAGTCCACATCTGAAAAGGTTGGTCATAATTATACTGATACCAGATTGGACTTAGATAAATCTGCATGGCAAACATGAGCTACTTCACAGTCAAACATGCATTACTTACATCAGAACTTACATCTTGGACTCATAAGAATAGAAGAGATTTACAATACTGAAAAGGTTCTGGGATATTATCTAAAACGTTGAGCTCTTTGGTATTTTTGTCTGTCTTTAAAATACACTTTCTGACACAAAGGACGGAAAAATTTCTGTAGGTAAAGTATCAGTTTTGATACTGAATTATTTTAATTCTATTATTTAACTATATTCTAAAAAACAGACATTAAAATTAAAATATTTATATTAGTAAGAATATGCCCTTATCTAAAGGAAAAATAGGTTTTGACCCTAAACCACATCATCAGCTGTACAAGTTTTCTATCTTTAGCTTCTTTAAGAATTATACTTTATATCAACATATATATTATTTAAAAAGAAAAACTATATTTTTATGTGGACAGAGGAGGACTACATAGAGAAGTTACTAATCCTCCCAAAATCTGCTCCTGGCTACCAAATTTTAGAAGATTAAACAGAATTACAAATAAAAGATGCTATCCATTACATTTATATAGTATTTAATAGAACACTAAATATATTCTATTCAAATCTAAATATGCAGTTTAAAATACTTTATTTTAAAGTTTATCATGTCAATCATATAATAATCATATTTAACAAATATCTGCCTAATCATAAAACTAGTGCCTGCATCATTTACCTGATATAAAAAACTGTCCAAAATATATAAATATAGTTTAGTTATCACTCTGAAAGCTAATCACCAAAGAAAAGTCATTCATAACTTAATAGTATTTCTATGGTTTTGAGTAATTCATTGTAACACATTTTTGTATTTGTGCTTCCATGGAAACTATAAGTTATCACACGCATAGTGCAGAATGTATTTGTATGAGTGAATTGACATTAAACCTATTTACGCTAGAACATTTCTAAAAACTTCACTGAGCTGCCATAATTTTTGTCAGCATATGTAGTACTGAATGACCATTAAAATACCTGAATTGAAACTATTCCAGTCTAGCAGTTTGTAAGATCTTGTGTTACCCATAATTCCGACAAAGGCTGAGTTCAAAACAGCAAATTAGTAGATCAGTTTTAGGTGCAGAATAGTAGAAATAAAACAAAACAACTACAAACAAGAACAAAACTGACACCACTCGACAGGAACTGGAAAGACACAGATAGCAGAGTTAATAAGAGATAGAAACAGGAAAGGAAAAGAAGCATGCTATAGTAATCTGGTATTAACTAGTCTAATCAATTACCTTGATTTTTAAAACCACTCCATTCCTTATTATCCACCTATGTGCTTAATATTAAATAAAGAAGTTCTAATAAAGAAAAACCTCAAAATAATAATCTACAGTTATTAGATGGCAGTGGTTTTAAAAGTTTTTCCTTTTATATTGAGAACAAAATAAAAATTTTCCATACTCACTAGTCAAAAAAATAATAATTGCAACATTAATTTGAGAATGCAAACAGCATTTTAACACTGGCACATGCACCTTAACCCTAAGTTTCTCTCCGCAAAGTTAATTCTGCGTCACAAAATCACTACATCTTCATTATGATAGATGCTAGTCCAGGGTTTCACTGTGTGTTCACACTCAACTTGCCTCAACAGATTAAAATTTTTCATTAAAAAATTACTTAAGGAGCTTGGAGATTAATGTTCCTTTTTATCGTACAATATATACATTAAAAAAACCAAGAATGTAAGTTTTAATTCAAAACAAAGTAATTTTGGAACTATTAGTATAACTGATGAGTTTAACTGAACAGAAAACTAAATAAAAATATAATTTATACATCATTAAAAGCATTTATATGTATATGCCCATAAAAGCTAGGCACTAATCCATTAAGAACTTAAGAGTCTCTACATGTTAATTAAAAAACTACTCTAAGGAGAGGCAAAAGAGAAAACTGGTAAGCTAATAATTATAGCATATAAAACACATTCTATAATAAAGATTCCTGTTTTCTTCCCCAGGGGCTGGATTCCTATATTCCTCACATAGCTAGAATAAACTAGCAAGTATGATATGTCTCCAAAAGCAGTTTTTGTAAAAAGTATTAGCACCTTAAATATAGCTCTCAATTAAAATTTATTTAAGTAACATTTATTTGTTCTTCCAGACTATACTTAAGAAGACATAAAAGTGACAAACTAAAATCAAAATGTTTTCAGCAAATACAAGGCATCCCCAACGATTAAATATATTCTTAAAATCATTTCTGAAAGTACTACATAAATAGATGCGATCAGTTAGAATGTCTGAGCCAATAATACACAGAAACACATGTAATTACCACTGGGTCACCCAGCTAAGAGGGTTTCTGAACTCAGAATTTCCTTTCACTTTACAAATAATACAAATTCTTAAATGCAAGGGTACAGGACTTGACACAGTGTTCAAGATCATAATACACTAAGCTGGCACCAGTCTTCATTTTCCTGGAAGTATTGCCGAGTATGAAGATAGTGCAAAGAAGAAAAGATCTTAAACTGTCCAGAAAAATAAGACCTGGGGCAAAAAATAAACCAGGAAGAAAAAAAGACTAGCGCTCAAAGATGTGTCTGATAAGCTGTCAGGTTGCCCCGGCTAAGCACTGCTGTGGGAACCCTCAAGGCCCAGGAGGAGCTCCACTGTGAGTCTCCGTGATCAGCTCACATGCCGCCATGTCACAGGGCAGAAGTGATGGAGAAAACGTTAAGTGGCAAAGCTCTACTGTCTCCAGCCTTAAAATCATTATCTGTCATGTCTTCCAGGAAATAATTTCAAACTATTTTACTTTCCATACCTTTCAATATGTCACAAACAGGTTACAGGTGACAAAATTTTCAAAGAATATACCGAAACAGCCATCAAATAAAAATACTAAGGTAACTTCAGATTTAAAGCAGATTACCAAAATAAGTGACTAGAGCGAAGAAATGAACTAGTCAAAAAAAAAA
>NW_004524640.1:2589086-2634617 GCF_000260255.1 Octodon degus
AGCGAAGAAATGAACTAGTCAAAAAAAAAAAAAAAAAATGTAAGAATCACATTCCATTTCAAAGTTTCTACCATTTATCATGCTTATTATTGACTTACAAAAATCACCAAAGTATTTCCAACCAAAGGGCCTAAAATGATGAGGATTTTTAGGTCTACCTCTGGCCCCATCCTTAGAGGAAGTCCTACTACTATTCTTAACAGAGGTTAATCTATTTTTTTTTAATTCTTAGATATTCTATAGAATGTTCAGAATTACAATGTAGAAAAAAATACCTTTTAGGAATAAAGAAATTAATAACCTGCAGAAGGCTATCGTGAATAGAAACAATAAACATCTTAAACCAAGGCCATAATGGTCAAAGTGTAAATTTCCCTGGGTCAAAGAACAGAGCTGGCTCAAAAATGATTTAAGGATTCCCTCTAAGTGGTACCTTGGCCAAAAATAAATCAAGATCTGCTGTTTTGCATAGAAAATCAACTAAAATATACCCTTACTCAGTTTGATTATTTTAAATTAAGTTAGCTACAAATATTTTAAAATAATGTGTCAGTTTATAGTCCTTGCGTTTCCCTTTCAAAAAGGTTTAACATATAAAATTTGTAAAATCTCAATTCTAATATGCACAACCTAAATGAAGACAAACAATAAAAACAAACTTTCAGAGAGCATACCGGGATTGTGGATACGGTCCAGAAGCTTCACAGAGCGTGCGCTGACAACACCGCCAACGTGCACGAGAAAGCCAGGAGGGAATACCGTCAAAGTAAAAAACGGAAACTCCTAGTACAAAGAAAAGGGGGATAATGCAACTGACTGTGAAGTATAGAAAAGAAAAAAAAGCATGTTAAAAAGTTTGTCATATAGAAATGTACTTTTTCCTTGAATTAAAGGCTACCTATTTATTATGTGTTACATATTCTTTGCAATTCCACTGATAAGAGTTCCAAATTCATCTTCCCATATGTACAATGTTACAAAAAAACGAAGAAAAATGTTTTGAAGAGCTCCAATTTAAGATACTCGGGACACTGTCTGTCTTCTCCATCGTTACGCTGATGCACTGCGCAGTGGGATGGGTGGGCTGGCCAGCCACACTCTGACCCATTACGTATCTCTCAGTGCAGAAGTCTCTTCACACGCACCCCAAATACAGCTCATGGTAAAGCCTCCAAAGGCCTGGGGAAATGCGATTAGGATGGGGAGTGGGGGTTGGACAGCGTGCATTAAGAGGAAGGAAAGACGGTAAGCACAAATGGCAGCTGAGAGTGGGCAGAGAATAACTGTGTGGAATTATTTACAGGCCCTATTCCAACACCACCAGGACAGTGGGAACAAATGAAAGGCCTCATGTGAAGACAGTAAGACAGGTAAGTAAGTAATAAAAGTCAGTGAGGCAATACAATTCTATAAGCTTTTCCAAATTTTAATCTCCCTTTCCTATTAAAAGACATAAAATTTAAGGGACAAGGAGAAGAACCCAAGAAAGTGAGAGGAAATTCACTGAAATACTGTACTCCCCAGGAAGAAGGGGGAGCTCCTCTGGTTGCCCATAAATACAGGCCCTTCACATCATACAAAGTAAATAAAAGTGAGAGGATCTGATGTCCAACTTGGCTGGCTACAAGATTAAGGGAATTCCCTGAAACAAAAGTCACTTACCAGTAGTCTCAACTACTTTGAACATAACAGAGAGCTGGAAAATAAGCAAAACAGGGCTCTCCGCAGTCAAAAGCACTAGTATGTTTGCAAGTATTAAGGCTCATGCATTTTATTCTCCATAGATGATATTCATACTATGATATATAATACATATAAATATACGTGTTAAGAACACATAATTCTAAAGCACATCATCTTATTTTTGAAACTGCACCAGATTAAATGCAACAAATAAAAGCTAGGAGAGATACAGAATACTGCCCAAAGCTGACACATATAAAAGCAAAAAGTACTGATAGGCTGCTTAAAGCACGGAGACTACAAACTGACAGAAGCATAATTCACAAAGCGTAGCAACTTGGAATCATTTAGCAAAAGGCAAACAATCCTTTATACTTCAGTAACCCAGGAAGGTAAGTATTAAAAAATATGTTTAAAATAAATTTACTTGGGGGCTTGCCGGATGGCTCAGGTGTTTAAAGCGCCACATGGGCAAATGCAGTCAGGTGCACAGGACCATGGTTGGAGCCCTAGCTCCACAAGCCAGAACAGACCTGCCCTTAAGGCAGCCTGAAATAGCCAAAAAAAAAACCAAAACCTTAAAATACATTTATTTTATACTTAAATTCAGAACTTAGAAATAGTCTCTCATAAGAGCAAGAAAAAAATCTACGTACTGTAAGAAAATAAATGAGCCAGTCAGATAGCTCAGCAACTAAAGCACCTGCTTAGGAAGGTACAGGGACCAGGGTTTAATCCCTGGCATGCCACACCTGCCCCACCCATGGGGCGCAGAGACAGCAAATGAGACTAGGCATGGTGGCACGTGCCTGTAATCCCAGTGCTTGGAAAGCTGAAAATAGCAGGATCACTATGAGTCTAATCTGTGTAGTGAGACAATGTAGACCCAGTACCAAATACATCAAAAAAAAAAAAAAAAAGAATATAGTGAGACCCAGTCTATGGAACTGCCCTTCACTGGCCCAGCTGACAAGCAGAGAGAAGAGAGGAGAAATGAGAAGCTGAAAGGGGAATCTAGGGTTTAAAAATATAGAAAATAAACAGATGCATCTTCATTTCCACCTGAGTTTTCTAAATGTATGTTTTAAGTGACAAATGTCTGGGTGGGCTTATTACTAAAAATAAAAGTTTTTTCCTAGTAAGTTGGGTCTTCAAGGATATTTTCTTTTGTTTTTGCTCAATTTTAGGAACATTTCTATAATTTTCTCAAAATACTTCAGGCACGTGATTGTCCCATGGGAAAAAAAGGAGTTTTATTTAACCTTTATACTGCTAAATAAAATTTTTGTACCTAAATAAAAAAACTACTATACTTCAAAAACTAAGAAAGTAAATTCACATACTGGAAAATATACACATAAAAGATTTGGGGTATTTTAAAAATGAATCCAAATGACTACTCCATTCAGTATTCTTGCTCTGCTTTGTTCTGTTTTGCAACAGGGTTGTGCTATGTAATCCACTCCTACTCTGAACTCACTAAGCAGCCACGGCTGGCCCTGAACTTGTGCTTGCCATGCCTCAGCTTCCCAACTCCTGGTATTACAGACATATTCAGGCTCTTTTATTCTTCCGGAGATCCAGTAAAGGAATGAAAGGAAAGGCAAAACACTAGAGCTGCTCAGAGGAAGAGACTGTATGGCAACGGCCAGCTTACAAGAGAAAGTCTACTGACACAACAGGCTCTGACAACTTCCAGTGAACTAATAATCAGCACACCAGTTCACTTTTAAAACACAGAATTTAACCTACAATAAATAAAAGTGTTTAATTTGATGATTCCATCTTCAAACTATTCTCTAACTGGAAGAATGACTGCTGGAATAGACAGCAGACTGTTAAGTACCCGTCATCTCTGTCACCGCAACCAGGATGCTGCCACACCTCTGGTGGAAAGTACTTCAAAACCGCGCCATATGGTCTTTCCCATATCCTCACAGGGAGGTACTATTATCTCCATGTTTTAAATGAAAAACTGAAGCCAAGGGCACTCTTTATCCCCAACCTCTTCTTTTTTTTTTTTTTTTTTTTTTTTTTTTTTTTTTTTTTTTTTTTTTGGCGGAACCGGGGATTGAACTCAGGCTCTTGCGCTTGCCAGGGACGCGCTTATTCCACTGAGCCATCTCCCTGGCCCGCCAACCTCTTCTTGAGCAACAAATCTTACTGTCTGATTCCTTGTTAATTTTCATTACCTATTAAAATTTGATTTTAATCTATAATATTTTTATTTTATTTGATGACATCATAGATTTTTTTCTATTGAAAAGGAGAGCTTCCTTTAGATCAGCCCAGGTATGTATCACTTTGAATGTCTAGATGTGAACTTCAGAACTAGAGAGGACAATTTCTTCAGACACTCCTTATAATTAAACTATCTTTCAGCCCTGTGTGGTGGCACACTTCTGTAATCCCAGCACTCAGGAGGTTAAAACAAGACTGACATGAGTTCGTGACCATCCCAAACTACACGGCAAGATCCTGTGCCTCAGAAACAAAAAGCATCCTTCCCTGTTCCCACAGATGAACTTCATTTGCTGCTATGACATCAACCAGAGACTTGAGGCATATAAATATTTAATGGTGTGTACTTAAAGATAGACTACTTGAAAAACCAATAGAACATAAGGGCATATATTTTCAAGACAGTATTTAAGAATTTACTTAAAAGATACTCAAATGTTTTTAAATCAAAAACTCTTATCCCGAGAGAAGAGAGTGAACTTTCCAGATATACAATTCCAGGGGCACGCACTCACAATCTCAGTGACTCTAGAGGGTGAGGCACGAAGACTGCCAAGTTCAAGGCCAGAGTAGGAAACTCAGGGAGACTCCACCTCCAAACACCAAAAAAGGTCAGAATAAAGCTCCATCAGAGTGCGTGCCTAGCATGCGGTGGACCCGGGCTCAGCCACCCAGCACCACAGAAGGAACAACTCCATGCCAGACTCCAACAACAAGCTCTGTACCACTGACCTTACTTCAAAGAGATCACAATTCACCACAAGTTTGCTTTTATTTCAATGTATCCCAAACTATATTCCTATGACTAGGCATTTTTAAAGGAAGGCTCTACAGTAAAAAACTTTGGGGAAATACTAGAATACATTAATTAGGTTTCTTTTTCCTTTCTCTGTTTTTTGGAGACAAAGTATTCTAATTTAAGCTGGCCTTAAACTCATTATGTAGTTGAGAATGGCCTCAAAGTCACAGCATTCCTCCTGCCTCAGCCTCCCAACTGCTGGGATTATGGAAGTGCACTGCAATGGTTGGCTACTTAACTAGGTTTTTCACTGAAGAAAAAATGCACCCCAGAACCTAAAAAGTAACTTCATTGTTCTTTTCTGAACTTGAAACTAAATAAAAGAAGTTTGACTATTAAAGTTTTTCTTTCCTCAAGGGGGGAAAAAAATCCATAGGATTTATTAAGGGTTTAGCATAGGATAGCAATACTGAATTTAAAAAGCACATAAGCAGATTTGAATGATGTGATCAAATGGCAGAATGACACCTATCTGAACACATATGGGGAGAATGTGTCATACTCCTCTATGAGCTTCTCCAAAACCAGAAGCCACTCTTGTGGCAGCCACAGGATAATGGGAGAGCCAGAAATAATAACACCTCTGTTACTTACTATGAATAGAATCATAAAATAAATTCATAAACTTAAGGGCTGGGGAGATAGCGCAGTGGCTGAAGTGCCTGCCTGGCAAGCACAAGGTCCTCAGTTCAATCCCCAGTACCAAAAACATTTTTCAATTTTATAAAATTAAGTAACTGCTGTTGCTGGGGAAATAATGTAGTGCAGTGCCACAGCAGTTACAAACTTCAGTTTTACAAAACTGTAAGTGAAAACAATAGTTCTCCATATCTTTGATTTTTATTCTCTGAAGACTATCTAGAAATACATGCCCAATGTGCTAACATGCTCAATATTTTAAGAAGTTTTTAAAAGCATATTTGAAAATAGATATTTCATCTAAACTCAATCCAAAATGATTCTAACTTTCTTCCCCTTGAAGGTGAAATCCTTTTAAAGGTATTTAGTACAGACAGTAAAATTACATCAGATACGCAAAACCTTATTATATCCAATTTCAAGGCCAAGCTGTTCTGCTGATTGGAATCACACAATAGTGAACAGATTAGAAGAAACCCTATTCCTAGTGGAAAGGACACTATAGAGAACATAAATACAGCAGCAAGCAAAGATAAGAACACTGTAATGTAAAATAATTACAAATGAACACACATCTTCACTCTGACCCTCTTCAGTGTCTTTAGTCTTTCACTATATTCGCTTTTAACAGATGCCCTAATGTCCAGGTCGGTCCGTGGGTAGCAGTGGGTGGCATGCCTGCAAGGCGCAGGAGTAGATACAAAGCAACTTGCTCAACAGGATATGAAGCAAACAGCTCATTATATTACTGTTTAATTCAATGTGGCTCTCTCCAGCTCTTCTAAAATGTAAATCGTGTATACATGGACACTTTCAGCAGGATGAAAAAAGTATAGAAAAATTGTATGCTTTCTAACTGAATCTGAAAAAAACTATTCCCAAGAACCAAACACTCGAAAACAAATATCTTTATTTCATGAAATATATTCTGTTATAGGTGTTTACTGTGTTTCACCTTTTTTCTTCCAAATGCTGGTGTAAAATGAAACATAAAAGAAAATTCTATAGATGCAGACAGCTTCCAAATCAGACATTCTGACAACTATGGCCCTGTGCCTTAAAATAACTGACACGGCACATGAAATCATGCACTGTATTAGCAGAAGAAAAAAAAGAACAGCAATGAAACTCAGCATAGTATTAAATTTTTAAACATGAGCAATATGAAAAGAAAAAAGCTGGCAACATTTGTTAAAAGCTGAAATAAATGACTAAGAGTAAAGCTAGAAAAGCTTCTACAAGAAATAGGCTCTCACACATGTTGAGAAACATACCCGCCTTTTACAGAACCTATGAGGGGATCCTCCCTTAGCAACGAGGTTTATAAAAAGAGAGAGAAAGAGAAAGAGAGAGAAATCATCCCAAAACTATAACTATTCATTTTCCCACTCAACAAATATAAGTAAATATCAAACACAATTAAAATAAAACTATATTATTTATATTAATCTGCAAAATTATAGACATTTTTTAGAATAAAAATTATACACATTTTTATTCCTAAGATTAGTGATAAAAATAATCTTGGCAAATAAATATATTAATATAATAAAGGATTACTTTTAATAAAATGCTACTGGTGTATTTTTTTCTGCAAAAACAGCCATTTCCTTTTTCCACATACTAACTATAATGGAAACATGGAAAATGCTGAATGGATAGTTCCAAAAAGTATTTCTAAGAGGAGATTAGAAGACAACAGTTATAGAATACTTTCAAGCCAAAAGTAAATATTCAAAAACAAATGACTTTGGTATCTTAAATATATTTGAGGTTCAAAACTGTAGAACCATCAATTTAACCAAAACAGCTATGGAAGTATGTAAGTACAGAGAAGCATAAGATAATAAAACTATAGTTATTGTAAAAACAGACTGTGAAGAGACTCTTACCCTTTGCTCCAATGCTGACTGCGTCTGCTGTCTTAAAAGAGCTTTAAACGGGCCTCCTTCTTTTCCAGCACTACCACTTCCCATTCCTATAGGAGATTGGCACGGAGAAAACAACAAAACAAGACAAAACAAAAGCCAACTATAGGAACAAAGTTTAACTGTATTCATCTTCATAAATAATCACAAATGAAAATACGATAAAATAATTTATACATTAAGTATTTCAGGTAATAACTAAAGTACTTAATAGAGCAACAAACATTTGAAGAGAAGATGTCAAAGTTGGGCTGACAGCTACTTTTACATTCAATTTGGTTTTAAGAATTATAAGAAAAGTTATGCTAAAGGGATGAAGCTTTGTATAATGTACTACATTTAAAAATTGAGTCATAATAAAAATCAAAATAATAACTTACTATTTTAACAAATTAAAAACACTAGAACAGAAATATTAAATGTTTAATTAAAAGTAAATAAAAAGATGAAAAGCACTAACTGCTTGTTTAAAATATACTAAAATTCTCTAAAGTATATGATATTTAGGTAATTTCTCAATACAGTAAATTCATATTCTAATAACTTTTCATTTCTAAGCATATGACAAAATAGAATTAATTTTATTTTTATCAACATGCATTCTAAAACTCAATATAAATTCTTTTAATAAAAAGTAAAATTCACAAACATGTAACAAACACATCACAAATGTACATAGTTATGGATGAAAACGCTCAGATGTATTTATTAAAGCATAATTTTAAATTTCTTCTCCTACTTTATTTTTTTTGTTCTGATAGTACCACTAGACCAACTATGGCCTAAGAATTATAGAAAATGCAATGGGTGACAAGCTAACCTATAGACTAGAATCAATCCCATCTTTTGAAACTCAGTAAGCATACAGTCAATTTTGTTGTAACCACTTAAAAAGGAACTAATTTAATTTTACATTTTTAGCTGTTCTTGGATAAGGAAACAAAAGTTAGCATGTGTATAGTCCCATTCTGTTCTTGAAAAACAAAACAAATTTATTTTTCTTACAGTAACCTAAACAGTTTTAGAGACTATACAATGCTAAGCAAAAATAAAACTAAGTTCTTTATATGAAGCATATTAAAAGCCACAAAATAAAGTGTAAATTTGTGGTGATAAGTAAAACATCAGAAAATATAGCAGAATAATTTGATTAATTAATGCAGTAGACAGAAAAAAAAGGATAATGAAAGAATAGCAGCAAAATGAGACTTAAACTGATTCAAACAGAATAATTTATGATGTTACCCATGTGGTTTAGCAAAACGATGGTGCAGGTCCAAGGTGAGTGGAGTTGGCATGGAGGGAAGGAAAGTACAGCACCTGACGCCGAAACACTAGTAGTGACAACTAGGTAACTGTGGCAACTACCCAGATGTATGTCCTTAGACATACAATTTTTCATGCATAATTTACCAAATATTCCAATCATGTAGTTCTCAGTGGTATCCTTTTAATTCTGTTTAACTCTGCCTACTAGTAAGAAAATTAATAGAAATTTAATAGAAAATAAGCAATAGTTCATTTTAGTAGGAAATCATTTTTAAAGATGATTTAAAATTAAGGGGTTAAAAAGCTGACATAATGTGATCCTACCAGAAGCTGCCAGGAACAGCTCTTCACTGAAAGAAACACTTTTCCTCAGAACAGGGCTGCCAAGGCTACAATGATGAGGGGCAAGGCTAGAGTCCGAGAGGAGGAGACAGGACTTTTTAAGATGAAGGGAACCACAAGAGAGAGGGGGGGAGCTGGGACACAGGTAAATCCTAGGTCCCTGTGGGGAAGGTGCTGTGGAGGAAATCGGCAGAGAAAAGATGCAGGTTCAGAAGACGATCAGAAAATGCGGGATAAGGAAAGCAATGATGAAGCAAAACATAACAGTAAAAATGATTTTTTAAATGTATACACAAATTGCACTCATCATAGTCAACTAGCAAATCATCTATCCAACATAATGCACATGAAAGACACAGCTTAACAAAAACCTTCTCAAATTCTGCATTAGTTTTTCAAATCACTGAGAACTTTATGCCATTTTAAGCACTTTCAACTGACTTCAAAATATGTAAATCACCTACTCTTTCTTAAAAATTCATGAGTTTAAAATACACCACATTTTCAAAGTGTTAAAGTCAGAAACTTGTTGCCTCAAACATAGTACAAACACTCATGTAAAGTGGTAAAATATAATACCTTCATATTTTACTGCTAAAAAATATACTCCAGGGTGTTTTAACTGAATACCCATTTTAAAGATCAAATACTGAGTATCACATTAGGTAGACAACTACTATTATTAAAGTAAATATTAACTCCTCTGTCTTCAGTTTTGAGGTCTATATGAATACTTCCTTTTTCTTTTCAAGTTTTTCATGCTTTGATCATAGTGCTATAAATATTTACTGAGATTGGAATATCCTCAAGGTCAAATATCTTATGCATGAGAAAAACTACGGTAAGCAATCTAACTTTAAAAAGTCAAATTTAGGTATAATTGGTGTCACATACGTATTTTATTACTAACATTAAAAAATTCTATTACTTGAATACTTGGGGGAAAAAACATAAAAGCTCATAAAATATCAAATGTTAACATTACAAAAATAAGAAATTTTTAAAAAGAGGAGACCAGGGGCTGGAGATACAGCTCAGCAGCACAGTGCCTGCCTGGCAAACACAGGGTCCTGAGTTTGATTCCCAGTACTGGGGAAAAATTAAGTCAATAAAAAGAGGAGATCAGTCAGAAAAATGGGCAACCGCACTAACAATAACTAGAAAAAAGAACTTTCTCATTCTATGACTTATTGTCTTGGTTCTATTTTAACTTCCCAGATTACAAACAAATAAATCAATTATAATCAGCTTATCTCATTCTACTCTATTTCTCAAGATACTAATTTAGTAAATAGGTATGTTAGAAAGCACAGAATCTTGATGCACATCCTGATTTTTATTTTAGTAATTTAAGAAAATACTAATTTTACCATCATATCTCTATGAGAAGTAGGAATATTCTTCAGAAGTATTCAAAAATATTGCAAGATTCATGCAAAAGTCAAGAGACTTAAACTAGCTAATATTCTATAAGTTACTGAGGCAGTGAATAATTATAGGTAAACAGAATATCTGGAAGCAGCTTATAAACACATGAGTACATTTATAAATGAGTTAATAACTAATAGTACAAGTTTTCATTGCTAATACTATTGATTGGGAAGAGAAGTCTGATTCACTTTATTACTTGACAGACTTCTTTAGGCTTGGCCTTTTTTTTTTTTAAATTAAAGAAAAGAGCCATGTACAGTGTTGCAGATCTGTAATCCCAGCATTCTAGGAAGCTGAAGCAAGAAGATCACAGGTAGTATCCCAGCCTGGATAAATCAGCCCATCTCAAAATTTAAAAATATATACAGCAGGGGATATAGCTCATTGTGAAGGCCCTGGGTTCAATAACCTACTATCGCAAGAGAGGAAGGAGTGACAGAGGGAGAGGGGAACAAAAAGAAAGGAAAAAAAGCAAAGAAAAAAAAAAATGCTGCCTACAGTTTTCAAACTTGTAGATCTTTGTCAATGTGGTGGCTTAAAATAATCTCATGTTAAAGTATGATACCAGCCCTGAAGGCATTTGCAGCAAAAAAAAAAAAAAAAAAAAAAAAAAAAAGACACCATGGAAATATTTTCAAAATTATCAGTAATTAGACAGACAAAAGACAAAAAAAAAAAAGCTAAGAGTATTGAACAGTGGCCTAGACTATAGTCGGTGGATCAACATGTCAAAATTATTTCTGAGAAAAATTATTCTCCAAATATTATCCCAAGTCTTTCCTGCTGACTGACAGGAACAATAAGGCCAAAAATCTCTCATTTTTTAATTTAAAAAAATTTACTTCAATTTGAATGATTTAATTTTTATAAGCATAAATATGAGGGCCAGGGATATGGCTCAGTGGAATAAGTGCATCCCTGGCAAAGTGCAAGGGCCTGAGTTCAATCCCTGGTTCCGGGGAAAAAAAAAACAAAAAACAAGGGCCTCACTTCAATCCCTTGTTCCACAATAAATAAATAAGCATAAATATGGCTAAAACATTTCTTTACTGCTTTACAAAACCTAAGAACTCAGCAGGCAGCTTTTCCTTGCGGCCTTTCCCAAGCAGGCTTGATTTGGAACCTGATCTCTTTGCATTGTTTTCACAAAATCTGGGATCATTTTAAAAATGTCTTTTCTAACACAAAAATAAGGTTATTAAACATGATAAATTAGAATACAAATAGCAATTATGCTTTAATGGGGACTACCTAACAAAATCCTGTTTACAAAATTATGAATCAGTCTTTCAAATTTTTTTAATTTTTTCCTAAATTTAAGTAAGTGAATGTTACTTTAGGAAACTAACTTTTTATCAATTTTTATTATAAAACATATTTCTAAGAGCCCATAAAGACTGTTCAGAAAGATACAAATGGGAGCATGAAAAAATTATAATGTAAATTGAAAAATATTCAAGATAACCTCCAAAATGAAACTCATAATGCCGAATGTTTTAAATACTGTAACAGATGAAAAGATATACTCAAGCATAACCATTTCAGTTTTGAGACTTTTTTATAATAACATTCTAGAATTAAACCCAGAAATGGGCAGAAACAATGAATTAAACACTGTTTACACATCAAGAAGAATTTAACTGCAAGTTACTGGGTGTTACTTTCCAGTCACATGCTTTAAGATGTTATTCCTCTTAATTTGAGCATGAAATGAAAAACGTCTCAACACAAAAATAAATCATGGATTTGACACCTACACTATGATGAAGCTAACAAAACGCTCATCTTCAATGCCTGAACTATAAACAACTTTCCTCTTTTAGTTGCTGTAACTGAACATGGTCACTACTCACATCATCTTTTATCTTAAACGCCAAAAACAGGAGGAGAGACTGGATGGAAGGCTAATAAGAAACAAAAACAGAAAACAAAGGGTGGGTGGAAGCGCCTTACCAGTTTTGGGAGTCAAACTCAAATCTGTGTCAGAAGAAGAGGACTGCCGACTGTAGGACTTGGAAGGTGAAAAGGAATAAGTTTGGTTTTTCAGAGGGGTTGAGGGTCCTGATGAGTGAGTATTGGGGTTGGGATCTTCATTGAAGGGAATCCTGCCAGAAGAAGGTGGAAAAATATTAAGTAATCATGTGCCAAAGGGCTTGACAGTTGGCAGCATGATCCAAACACCAGGACAGTGCTGGGGCAGGGCCAGCAGTCATTTCTTAATGTGGAGCTGGGAATGAGGCCAAAGACAACCAATTGCTGTTTCACCATTCATCATTTTCCAGATAAATATTATCTGCATTGAAACAGTTAATAAGCCAAGTGAAAAGCAAAAAAGCATGAAATGACAGACTAAGAGAATAAAATATATTAAAAAGAGAAATAAATGAAAAGTAAATATATGACAAAGTATTTTAAATAATGTTTTTAAGTTACGAAAGGAAAAATGATGGCCACAAATGTGTGTGAAAATAGTCATAAATGTGCTTGTATTTGCACACACACACAGCTATCTTTAAAGGAAAGAAAAATGTTTCCTTATCCTATAGCATCGAGTGCCACAGCTAAAAGCACAGCAAAGAGGAAAATGAACATAGCTACGCAGAAACAGTGCATTCAATGCAAAACAGTTGCTTACCTGTTCTCCAACAGCTCTCTTCCACAGAATGAAACAGACCCTACTGTAACAAGTTTTGTACATGAAGAAAATTAGCAAATTGGAAGCCTTGCCATCTGTTTTATTTAACATCTTATGTCAATTCATTTTTAGATAAATGGAAAACTAATTACCAAAACACATACTGAAGGATTCTCCTCAAAATTTGCCATATATATTATGTGTCAGGTAGGGTTCTGAGAGGATCTGTGGAAGAGACTTCGGAAGCTGGAAAAATAATTTCACTTCCATATAGTCTGAGCCTCTGTGGTGGCTAAATACAGAAGTTCTTCAGTGCAGCTGGGCTTGGAGTAAGAAAAGGAAGAAGCAAAGACGTGTGGTACCTGCCTACGCTACCTGCCTGCCTGCCTCTGCGACCACTCTGCCCGTGGCCTGCCTCTCCCCAGCTCTGGAGTCTGAGCAGTCTCGTACCAGTATAGATGAGAGTGGGAACAGACACAGAGAAGTTCTGAGTAAGTCGTGAGCCAGTAGCAGTGTGAATTGGGCTGTTGTGAGTCGAGCGGCATCCATGGCTTGGAGGATGAACCAGCGGAGACCTGAGGGAATTTGTGGTCAAAGTGGAAGAAAAGAAAACAATACACACAACAGATTGCAAAGTTATGTTAAAATAATTTTGAAGGAACTTTAGTTAAGGGAAAGAACTTTTTTTTAAACCCTAGCATGCAAAAAAAGTAAGTTGAAATTGAGTACAGTTACATATTAATCTGTTAAAAGTTATCATTTTAAAGAATCAGAATAAATTAGGACTGTGATTAAGAAAAACAGGCAGCAGAATAGTCCATGGTATTAAATAAGAAAAAGTCTTGAGATTTGGGTTCTAAACTTCTTCACATTATTATTTTTATAAAAATAGAATTTACTATACAGTATTTATGGAGAAAAACATCCATAAAGGTGAAAAATTAAATATAAAATTCTCATATTTGTTACCTTTGAAAATGAGCTATGAATTGCTTATAAAGTTAATTAAATTTTCTATAGGTAAAAGTGTATTACATAAATGACCCTGAGCACAGTCTTAGCAAGTAGATCACTGTGTAACGTCTTCATGTACCAGGTAGAGCGAAGAGTATTTGTGAGTCAACTACGACATTACCAAATAAAGTCAGGCTTGGGCCTAACTTCACCTAACCGCTCCACTCCTTTTCCACTGCTTACTACTGACTGCGTAGAGCATGCTAACCACCAACCAATCTGCCAAGGCTCAAACAGGACTTATCAATAATGGGCCACATAGATTTTGCTAGGATCTACAGACTACTTTCTGAAAATGTTACATTTACAATAGGACAAGTGTTTCTACTTTTATTGATGATATAAATTTAAAATATGTAAAGTATAATTGATAAAAACTGTTATTGGTTTCCTATTTTTATATAAACAACTGAGAAAGTTTGTTTATTTCTCTGCTAAAGCAAAAAAAGCTTGTGCTCACTTTAGCTCACTTCCTTGTAAAGAGGAAAAATTATGGCTAATGTCTTTTAAAAGTGACACACCATACTCCATGCACATGCTACCACCAACAGAATTCAGCTAGGAAAGACCAAAGAGATGCATATTGTGTATGACACCAAACATTGAAAAGGAAAAAACAAACTTAAAAAGTACATCACATTGTTAAGTAAAATAAAATGAAAACAGAAAAATGTTCAAATTATGACATCAAATTAAAATTCAAAGACACCAAAACATTGCCATAATCTATCAGTCCTATGAAAGACTGCCTCATAATTATACCCTTGTGCTATTTCCTATATTAAACCTACTCAATCCATTCTAATATATATAATTCATTCAGATGACCTATTTAATCTGCTAAATGTAATCTATGCTACCTTTTATCAAATTCCTATCTAAAACTTAACAATATTATAATTAAATGCTAGAATTAATCAGCAAAATCACACATTTTGAAATAGCATCCAAATTATCAAAAACACAATAAAGCTAGTTGAAATAAACCAGCCTCAGTATTAAGCAACAAGACATAGATATTAAAATGTCACTGAGGAAATCATAATAAAGTAACTTAAATCCTTAACTGTGGAAATAACAACTTAAATCAAGTGGCTTTGATAAGATTACAAAGGAGAAAACTTACACAAAGGAAGACTTACATTAATGTGAATGCATGTGAAACATGCTCCCCTGCTATCCAGACCTCATGCTTAAGACACCAACAGATGAGATGCTTTATCTTTCCACTAAATAACTTCACAGAAAGAGAACTTCAGACATTTCAGCTGCAAAAGCCAGGCCCTTTCAGGCAGTGGAGTTAAAGGCAGAAGGTGACCAGTGGAGACACCAGGTCTTGCTTTACTTAAATTAGCCATGCAAATAGAAAGTATAAAGGAAAATATAAATCCCTCAAAAAGTTAACTTGCGGGCCGGGCTGGGGAGACCGCTAGGTGGCCTAGCACCTGCCAGGTAAGTGCAAGGACGCTGCTGCCATCCCCAGCCCCGGGCCTGGTGGCGCACACCTGTAATCCCAGCACTAGGAAGCTGCGACAGGAGGACGACTACGAGTCTGGGCTGCATAGGGAGACTGTGTACCAAATAAATGAATGAATGAATGAATGAATGAATGAATGAATGAATGAATGATTAAAAAAAGTTAACACGCAATCTGACTACCTAGAGTGGGGGGCAGTTCATATTTTTTAAAGACATTTTAAATGGAACATAAAGCAAATTCATGTAATTTATTTTTTAAAAAAAACTATTTCTCTTGTCGGTGTTTCCAAATAAAAATCAGCAATATGCAATACTACGTTTCCTCTCAGGAAAAAAATTTAACCCAAAGCACTGAAGGCAAGCAGAAAAGAAACGGTTAAAGAAAAAAATGTGCTTGCTGTAAAACAAAAAAAAAAAAAAATCAAATTAAAGATTGCAGAAAAATTTAATATTATAATTCTTTTCTATTCCACCCCTCCTGACTTTTGCATATTTGAGAAATGTTTTCTATTCCTTGACTACATATCTGACTCTCTAATGATGTAGAAGAGCAGTCAGCAAACTACAGCCTTCAGGCCAAGTCCAACTGCCACCTTTGTTGTAAGTAAAGTCTTACTGAAACACAGCCACACTCTTAGTTTGCATACTATCTCTGACTGCTATTGCACTACAACGCCAGAGCCACACATTAGGATCAGCAGAAGCTAAATTAGTTATTTGTCCCACTTGGTCATTTACAGGAAAAGCCTGTCAACCTTCAAACTGCGAATATCTCTAGATCAGTGATCCTCAGTGAAGCACTAATGACATTTACAGTGGAGCAAGATCTCACTGTACGGTTGCTCCTTGCTTCACAGGTTCGTATGCATCTCTGGTCATCAGCATGACCTACCAACCTAATTATGGTGCCAGAAAAATCTAGTTTCACATAGTCTGTGTTGATAATACAGGCTGAGTAGCACATATTCAAAATGGTTTAAACCAAATTTTTCAGATTTTTTTTCAGATTTTGAAATATTTACATGGATTTTACCAGTTGAATATTCCTAAATCCCAAATTGAAATGCTCTGAAATCCATAAGCTTTGAATATAAGCACTCAGAAGTTTCAGATTTCAGGTTTTCAGATTACAGATATTCAACCTGTGCTACCATCAACATGCTAACAATGTCTGCCTTTGACACAAATGACACAGAGCAAAAGCAACTGACAGAAGTGTTTCGCTGTACTGGTTTTTTAAAAAAAAAAAATACATGAGTTTTAAAGTGTATGTTCACTTCAGACTAAGAGATCATCAAATTTTTATTTTGTTTTGTAAAGACAGACAGAGATCAGATGACTAACACAGAAATATTTATATTTAAATATTCTTTAGGCCTTTTAAAGAAAAGTTCTCTGACCCAGCTGTGGTGGTGTGCACCTCTACCCCTGACACTTTCGAAGGCTGAGGCTGGAGGAATGCTTGAGCCCAAGAGATTGAGACCTACCCCAAATAAAAATAAGGGAGAAAAGACGAGGACAAAAGGAAGAAGGAAAGGAGTGAGTCAAGAAGGAAAAAGTGAAAAGGGAGGAAGAAAAGGGAGGGAGGGGCAAAGAAGAATTTGCCCACCTCAGCTTTTTAGATCCCAGGATTCCTATTTAACTGCAGTCCTTTCATAAGCTGCACAGCCTCTGTCACAGCTGAGTTGGAGACTCGTGCATAAGGCCAAGCCCTGCCCTTCTCTATACTATAGTGCCAACAGTAAACATAATTGGATTATCATAGAGGGTTTTAATCATTCCCTAGAAAATAAGTAAAATTCCACACAGTGCATGATTATTCATTTATGCTTTCGATATAGAATGTGTAAGGATCTGAAATAGTTTAATTTCACATTACTTAATTTGCATTTCATACCAAGAGTATAAATAAAACACTGGGAATATCAAAATATGTTTGAGTTCTAAATTTTGGAAGTCATCTCTGATAAGAAAAAGCATAGTAGGAAAAAATGAATATTAAACAACACTACTAAAATCAAAGGTAAACGTATAGGTAAGATAAAACTCTCCATAAGAACCATTTCATTGATGCATACTTACTCCTTCATTTCTTTGGATGGGGAATTACATGCAGGAAGGAAGGCTGCTGGGCTACTTAATTTATCCAGAGTACACGCTGTTCCTATGGCTCGTACCACTAACCCAGACTCTCCCTCCAGATCAAAGCACTGTAAGTACCCGACAACTGCATTGCCTCTCATTTCAAGTACTTTCAAGCCAATCTTCCTCTGCAGTTCACCTATAAAAAAAAATAAAGAAAATTCACTTTGCTTCACCTCTCTACAAAACATACTACACAACTGTGATAGAAAAAATGAAAGAAAACATGTTTAAAAATCACAGATTTTTAGAACTTGATGAGAACTGAAAAGATTATCTGTCTAGCCTCCTACCTCCCCAGAAACAGGATTCATGAGCTGTATTTTATACGTGTGACCAGACTAGCTCACTCATGCACCTCGGGCACTGAATACTTTCTGGTTCTGTACTATGTGTCAGCACTCTTCCCTTCTGACTGTTCCCTGTGCTGTGGATGAAACCCATGGCCTCACGGGCTAGGCAAGCGCTCCATCACAGCTGCCCCCAGCCCTCTGCCTTCTTTTAAGTGCCACAGAGACACAGACACATGGAAAGACAAAGCTCCAAATCTAGTGATGCTGACAGACTGGTGGGGCAAAATGACACTAAGAAAGTAAACCTATGTATTTACATATCCTGCAAGCTTAAAAGATATAGAATATAGAACATAAATCTATTATTATACACTATTATGTATGTACGTATTATATAAAACAGCAAATACAGATGACAAATACATATCTATCATATATAAATTTATACTTCTGCATCTTATGTGAAGATATTTTCACACATATACACAAATAATACAAATGTTAGGTGGTAAATGAGTTGTTCAAAGAAAACAAAGGAAATGTAATGAAGTAGCAGGTAAATGGATAGAAGGGGTAAAGGGAGGGACACAAAAGAGTTCTCAAGAAAGAACTATGGAGAGATAACCTTTGAACAGAGATTATTAAAGACTGAAGCAAGTGATTGATCAAATTTCAGGCCACAATTAACTGCTAAGAAAACAAGAATTCAGTTTCCTTACTCCACTGCCTTATTTCATCAACACTATCTCCTTCTGTTGCTCAGCTAGGGAGGGACCACAAGTGTCTGCTACAGACCTCTACCTGTTAAACATGTTCATTAAAATTGGGCCAGGAGTAAAGACTCAGTCACTTATAACTCACAGCTTTCACTGTGAAAGTCCACAAAGCTTTCCAAAGGAAAAGTGAAAAATTTAAGAGCATTATCAATCATTAATGAAGTTATTTTACTGAAATACCTGACATTAAAGAAATGAGTCTCTGTCTGGCCTCATTTGATGCCCGTGGTGTACGAATGCGATCAATCCACTGATATTCTGGGTCTTCGTTGACCACTAGTTCTTCTACGAATCCATGAATTATTACAGCTCTGTAGCACTTGGGAATAGATGTTGCTGTTAAAGGACATCATCTATTACACTTCTGTTTTTGACAGGTTAAGTTTCAATTTTTAAAAATATACATCTAAGTTCTTACCTTTTGGATATATATAACACCTTTTATTATGACAGTCTCAGTGTATTTATAATACTTCCAATCATAATCTTCTTTTTAATTACAGTCTTCTAATATCCATTTTATGGTTATAAATAATTATTTTTTGCACAAAGGCTCTCCCTTTTGTCATGGAAGTACAATAAGTATCAATTTTTGTAACTTAGATATAAATCTTACACAAAGTTCCAAAACTCAAAATAATGTAAATTATCACATATATCTATACAATTTTTGTATTTTATCAGCTAAAAAATGCTGAAGAGACTGATAGGGAGAAAACTCTTCTATATTGTTGGGAATTTAAACCAGTGCATTTTACATCAAAAAACTAAAAAACAGAAATTCCATGCAATCCAGTTATTCCTCCATTAGAAACCTTCTGCAGAAGGTTTAAAGATATCACACTACAGAGATACATGCATGTTTATAGAAGCACATGTTTATAGCAGCACAATTCACAACAATGCATTTTTTAAACTCTCATATTCTCTGGTTTCTCTTCAGATCATATAAATCTTTCGCTTTTTAAAATTTTCCCTTAATCAAAGTTCTTCCATACACCACATCCGTGGTACGCATACCACGAATAGCAAAGTACTACCTTTCTGACATAGCCCAAGGAATCACACAGCACTGCAGTTTTTAATAACCCATGGTCATAGGGCCAACTGATCCTGTGGTCAGTATAGACGCCAGTCTCCTTCAGTATGTGGTCAGAAAGACTCATTTCAATCAATGTATCAATATTTAAATAAGACCTGGTCTGAGTCAATGAGGGTACAGCATGAGAACATCTGCACCATGCTGGTCTCTAAAACAGACAACTGTGCACCGAAAGTAACTCAGCTACGTAGATTTTCAACTGTGAGCTGTCGCGATCACGTCCAACTCACATGTATCGCGCAGTTCTGCCTTCACAGGGTAGAGGTGTGGGTAACATGCCTGGCCATAGTGTTCTGCTCACATGCGGCACAACTCTAAACTAGAGTAAACAGGGCCGGGGAGATGGCTCAGTGGAATAAGCGCTTCCCTGACAAGCACAAGGGCCTGAGTTCAATCCCCGGTTCCACAAAAAATAAATAAATAAATAAATAAATAAATAAAGAAAGAAAGAAAGAAAGAAAGAAAGTAAAATATAACTAGGTTTTTTTTTTCTTTTTGAAGTACTGGGGTCTAAATCCAGGACCTTCTCTCTGAACTGTACTCCCAGCCAATTTTTTCCTTCCATGTTTTTTAGTCTCTTTTTGCCATCCATAGTAAATGCAGTGATCATGAGGAATCAGTACATGCACACGTGGCATCTTGATCCTCTGGTACTTCTCCTCAGCTCTGCTCTCTCACATCTAAGGCCTTGCTTTGCTTAGGTCCATTCAGTCCAGTTATTCCTCCATTAGAAACCTTCTTCAGAAAGTTAAAAGACATCATACTACAGAGATACATGCATGTTTATAGAAGCATATGTTTATTTTATTTATTTATTTATTTAATTTTATTTATTTATGTGTGTGTGGCCAGCTCAGCCCACCAGGGGGCGGGGCTGGCCGGCATGTGGTGCTGGGGGATTGAACCGCGGTCCCTGTGCTTTGCTAAGCTTGTTCTAAGTAGGTGCTTTAGACCACTGAGCCATCTCACCAGCCCAAGAATCACATGTTTAAATGAGACCATTTGCTTCATGGTCTCATTAAGCTGCTAACCTAACCCAAGTGGGCTCAAATTTATAACCCTCCTGCCTCACTTTCCCACAGGGCTGGGATATCAGGCATGTACTACATACGCGGCTCACTGGAATTTTCTCACCCAGATTCCCACATACTTGTAAAAATAGATGCTATTTACTCTCAAATCAGACAGCCACAGAACTACAAGAATTACTGGAAAATTTTAAAATTTCTCTTTGGTATTAAAATCAAAATACAACACATCCACTATAAGCCTTTTGAAATACCAATTTGATTTTCTATATTTAAAAATTGTTAAATTTTCTCTTAAGACAATGTATTTACTTACTGCAAAAGAATTTGACTCCACATGACGACTGTCTAAACCTATTTAAATCATTGAAGAGGTCTACTTTGACGATCACATTGATTTCTCCACGGATACCTACATAATCACAGGGAAACTCAAGTTACCATCTTCTAAAAATAATGTACAATTAATAATAATACAAATCAATGGCAATTAATGATTTTAAAATAATGTATCATAAAAGTAATAACCTCATTATTTTCATTCCCAAGAGTTGCTTTGTTACATCTTCTGAAGCAAATACACATATGCACAGGAGAATGAATAACTTTCGCTATTACAAGCCTCCATTTATTAAGCCAAGAGTTAAGGGAAAGGAGTCCCACTCCAGTTTATGATGAAGTTGATGATGACAACCTTGAGCACTAACAGACAATGTACTAGAAGTTTTATATACAGTATCTTACAGGGATCACATCAACGCAGTAATTTCTGTAGCAGTATCACTCCCATTTTACAAATGAAAAAAACTATAGTCAATAAAAATTAAATATCTTATGTAATGTCAACAGCTAGTAAATGGCAGATCCGGATTAAAAGTCAGATCTTTGTGATCACAGACTATATACTTTTAAAAATTAATGCAAGATTCGGATCAACAAGAGAAGTTTTATTCATTTCAATGAATGTAAATTAATTTATAAATTCCAAGAATAAGAACTTTAGAACATGCCCTTATGGGCCAGGGATATAGGTCAGTGGCACAGCACCTGCCTGGCAAGCATGAGGTGCTAAGTTCAACTCCTGGTACCAAAAAAAAAAACAAAAAGCTGGTACCTCTAAGCTTTATTAAGCAGTTTCACTTGATGGCCCTCACTTCATATTAAATTCTTACTTACGGTAGAAGACTAAAGGAGAGTAATCTACTTATCTACTATAATAAGAGATTACGTTCCCAATGAAGAGCACATAAACATATTAAATCAACCACAAACAACATTTAACATTAAATGGGAAATTATCATTCATATAGCTATTTATTGCTTAAATCCAAGCCAAGATTAGTTCTTCACTATCTTTATTTATTCATTCCTTCATTCAGTCATTCACTTTTCTTGAGACATGATTTTGCCGTGTTGCCTACACTGACCTTGAACTCCTAGGTTCAAGCAGGCCTCCTGTTTCAGCCTCCTGAGTACCTCAGACAACAGGCGCAAATCGCCAGATCCCACAGCATAGTTTTTAAATTGGTAACACAATATCTGCTTGGAGTTTTATTTCCTGATTACACGGGTAATACATATAACTTCATAGAAAATAAGGGAAAAAGTGAGAAAGGACAAGGAAGAATAGCAATGCCATCCAGAACTGACACCACTGCTGCACAGCGCTGCACAGCGCTGCACAGGCCTGCAATCCCAGCACTCGGGATGCTGAAACAGGAGGCTCTCCATGAGCTCGAGAGCAGCGTGGGCTACACAACGAGCTCAAGGCCAGCCTGAACTACACAGCAAGACCTTGTCTTAAAAAGAGAGAAAAGGGGGGCCGGGGAGTTAGCTCAGTAGAATAAGTGCTTCTCTGGCAAGCGCAAGAGCCTGAGTTCAATCCCCGGTTCCGCAAAAAAAAAAAAAAAAAAAAAAAAAAAAGAAGAGAGAAGAGAGGAAGGAAGGACAAGGACAGACAAAGAGAAGACAAGGACAGGAGAGAAGGAAAGCAGGACAGGAAGAGAGGAAGAGAAAGTCAGATCCAGTTAAAAGTGTAAACATTTTATCACATATTCTGTCAGTTTCTCCAATGATACTAAAACAATATACAATTATTTGGGTTCTAAACATCTTTGAGATCTTTTAATGTTGCATAACAAGAATTTTGCAATTAATAATATATCATATACTTTTTTTATTCACTATTTTCTGAAAACATGTTCTTTTTAACTGTATAACTCAAGATAGATATGCCCTAATTTGTCTAAATAAATCTAGTTCTTACACTTGTTTTATTATTTTAAATATTAATAAATAATAAAATATTAATGGCTGGCCAAATAGCTCAGCAGATTAAAGTGCCTGCAAGTAGGTGCAGGGGCCAGGGGTTCAATCCCAGGCCTACTGTGCTAGCCTCGCCCCCGGGGGCACACTGAGAGGGCAACTGAGACTAGGCATGGTGGCACACGCCTGTAATCCCAGCTCTTGGGAGGCTGTAAACAGGTGGATCACCAAAGTCTGGTCTAGTAGTGAGACCCTGAACACCCTGTAGATCCTTCCCTAAAATACAAAAATAAATAAAATATTAATGTCACAATAAACAACATAAACCTCAGCAAACATTTTACTTTATTATAAACATCTTGCTTATGTGTTCCTATCAATTAAATTGCTAGACCAGAAATGTAAAATCATTGCAGAAAAACTTCAAGGCTGGAGAGACAATTATCAGTTCCGAACAGGTCCATTCATCATAAAGAAGCTGCACAGTTAGACTAGAGCTTCCCAAACATTTTGGTCACATGAGCTCTTTAACCTTAAATGAACGTAAGAGCTGGCCAAATAGCTCAGTGGATTAAAGCACCTGCAAGCAGGTGCAGAGGCGAGGGTTTGATCCCTGGGCCTGCCAAGCGGGCCCTGCCCCCGGGGCGCACTGAGACAGCAATTGAGACTGGGCGTGGTGGTGCACGCCTGTAATCCCAGTTCTTGTGAGGCTATAAGCAGGTGGACCACTATGAGTCCAAGGTAGTAGTGGGACCCTGAGCACCCTGTAAACTCTTCCCTAAATACAAAAAAACTAAAAATTAAAATAAATAAATAAATAAATAAATAAAACAAATGAACAACATGAATGTTATGCCGAAAACATTTCTCAACTCACAGACCAGAAAAGCATTTTGGGGACCAAGTATATTGTTAGACCATACTTCGGATGGGGCTGGGGAGATGGCTCAGTGGAATAAGTGCTTGCCTGGCAAGCACAGGGGCCTGAGTTCAATCCCTGGTTCTGGAAAAAAGACCATACTTTGGGAACCTTGCTCTAAACAAAAAGTTTCTAAAGAATCTTTAATCAAAACAGGATCAATACTATTAATTTACCAGCTTGAAAATGTGTTTTAGAAACAGGGTACCAATACTTTTTGTAATGCTGAGAATTGAACCCAGGGCCTCAAACATATCAAATAAGTATTCTTCCTCCAAGCTTTATTCTATTACCTTAAGATAATTTTTAAATATATTTACTTACTATGTCGCAAAACTTTAGGAAGAATTAATCTATGTTCAGAGAAGTAACAGTTCTATCAACAAAATTTTACTATTTTTTTTTTAAAGGTTCTGGGGATTGAACTGGCCATTACCTTGAACCCACTCCTAGCACTTTCCCTCTTTTTTTTTTTTTTTTTTTTTTTTGAGACAAGCCCTCCCAACAGCTCTAAAGTTGCCCAGACTGGTTTTGAATTTGCATTCCTCCTGCCTCAGCCTTCCAGAGTGCTGCGTTTACAGGCATGCTCTTATCTATTTTTAAAGGTCATCTTATAGAGAGATATGTATTTTAGAAGCACCAAATAGAAAACAAAGGTCTTTAAGGATAAAAACAAAAGATTAAGATTGGCAAGATTAAGATTGTCAATTCCTTTCTTAAAATATCACTGCTTACCATGTATGGTATCATAAATTGGAAACCATCCTGAGATGACTGTAGCAGCTTCACTATACAGTAGAGGATCAATATCAATGTACACTTTACCGATGGCATCATTTGCACTGTAAGTATCATGGTCCAGGACCGTGATCTGCAGAGGTTCATCTTGTAAATCTTCATCATCCACCTAAAAGTACAGCCTGATATTAAATTTCACAGTTTTAAGATCTTAATCACCACACATTATATACCAAATGAAAACAATGATTTATTTCTAAAACAGGAATCTTAGACTCATCCATAAGCACAAATGTGAAAAAAGAACATACAGTCACTGTAATAGGGGCTGAGGCCAAAGTTAGTGGTACAGCAAATGCCTGGCATGCACGAGGCCCCAGGTTCCATCTGGCACCCAGTCAACCAAGTCTTCCTTAGAAATGTTTTAGATGTTTAAATTTTAGCCGCTTAGCAGTATGTCTCACTCAAAACCTGTATTTCCTAGCCTTGCTGGCAAATGGTAAGATACAAACAATACAGAGTTTAGTAAGGTAGAGAAAACTTGAGGTCTTTCTTGTCCAGCTAAAAGGTGTATATTATGTGTCCATGTCGAGTGTGGTGGTACATGCCTATAATACCAGCACTCAGGAGGCTGAGGCAGGAGGGACTGCAATGAGGTTGGGGCCAACCTAAGCTACATAGGAGTCCAAGTCCAGCCTAGATTACACAGCAAGACCTTGTCTCAAAAAATAAGGAAGTATATTCACTCTCTGCTCCCTCTATGCTCTGCTTTGTTCTAGTTCCTTGAATATAGGATGCCGGCCTGGCAAACTGACACTATCTCTGGAACTCCAGCTGCTAAGTAGGAAGCTAGCATGAGCCTGAGATGTTATAAAAAGAAGCCATAGATACCATGCATATGGATGAGAAGGTGAATAGAAGGGCTCCAGGGCCCCAAACAACTACAAGGAGGTACCATGCTACCTTTATACTGCCCGGCTCAATGTGTTTTCCATGAGAGAAAAACAAATGTCTATTTTGTTTGACACCTTGACTGTTCAAAACACATATAAATGAATGTAATCTACAATTGAAAACAGGTCTAAATCAGAACTTCATAATTGATATTAATCATAAACAAAATTTAAGCACGTTTCTCATACCTCATGCATTATAATTAGTAATCCAAAACTACAAAATTTTAAGGCAAATGACTGGTAACTTTACTTTTTAACTCATTAACATTACAAAGATGTTTTACTTCAGAAAAATAAATTAGTTTTTATATTTTTAAATAAGCTACTTGAGAATTCTTTAGCCATAAAGATTACCAGTACTGCATCATCCACCAGTAAAGCCAAAGTTGTTCTCCAGTACTGGAAAATGAATCTAGGACCTTCACTCTAAGCTACACTCCCCAACCCTTCTTGATTTTTTAATTTTGCATCATGGTCTGTAAATTGCTCAGGCTGGACTAGAACTCGTGATCCTTCTGCCTCAGCCTCCCAGCGTGCTGGGATTACAGGTGAGTGCCACCACATCTGGTCTATATGACATTTTCTGTAACATTAGTATCATGAAAATTACTCCAGCAGATGAAGTCTGACTCCCTCCCATTCTAAGAGCCGTCTCATTACTGAAGGCAATTTGTTTCAACCCTTTTCCCGGGAAGGTATCAAAATCACATAGGCATTCAAGTGCTTTGGTACCAAGGGCAACAGACAGATGCACATTGGGACTTCCATCAGAAATCATGTAAGTACTTTGCTTACTTTCTCTAATTCTCCTAGTCCATATTTTTACCTTAATAGGGTAATGTAGTTCAAAATGACACAATAAATTGAAAACATCTTAACGATGGATCTTTAATGTTTATGGCACTGGGGGTGGTGGGGGTTGAGACAGGGTCTTTGCTATGCTGTCCAGGCAGGCCTTTAATTCGCTATGTTGCTCAGGTTGGCCTCAAACTCATGGCAATACTCCTGGCCTCAGTACCCAGGTGCTGGGATTACAGGCATCTGTCACCATGCCCAGTTAAAATATACATAAGTATTTTAGCGCAGCTTGAAAGGAGAACCTGTACACATACACAGGAGAAAAAAAAAAAGTAGGACATCAAAACAAAAATTAACTAAGGACTGGGGCTATAGCTCAGTGGCGTAAGTGCCTTCCTGGTAAGCAAAAGGTCCTGGGTTCAATCCCCAGTACAAAAAAAAAAAAAAAAAAAAAAAAAAACAGTCAACTAAACGCACAAAGGAAAGGAAAGTTGGAGGCATTTTCTGATTTCAAAACTTGCTACAAAGCTACAGTTATCAAAATAATTCAGTAACAGCATCAGAAGAGACATAGATTAATGGGAAGAAGTCCATTCACATATGGCCAATTTGTTTTTTAGCTTATCTCAAAAGTAAAATTAAAAAGAACTCACTAGTTCCTAGTCCACTGTTCTAACAGACAAAATGGTTCCCTATTTTTAAAAGGGCTGATGTTATTGGAAACCAGAAATTATTTTCCTTAGCAGTCCATCTGGCTGGAAACCTTTGGGCAGAAGTTACTGGCTGATTAGGAAGTTACTCTAGTGAGATCATTCTTTTGAGAAACACAGTCACACTACACTTTGAAATAATAAATAAAAGACAGACACTGTGACTCCACAATGAGATACATATTTTTTGTGTAAACTCAGGATCTCAGTTTAGCACTGAACTTTTGAATCTGAAGTTCTATTTTTTCCAGCACACCTAGGCCACTTCAACCTCCATAAACACATTAACTGAAGGTTACCAAATCGGGGGGGGGGAGAGGACTTTAAATCTGTGTACTGTTCTTAACTGATTTTTGATATATGCCAAAATCTAAAGAAAACTACAATAATATTATATTTGAGGACTTCTATTTTTCATCTGTATTATTATTTACTGTATTTTCTTCACTAGCATGTTTTAAAGACTCAATATTCCTAAAGGAGTGAAAGAAAGAAAATTTTTATGATGTATAAAAATTACTATACCTGAAACAAAAACTCTTAGCATTCATAGAGGAAAGGGATCACCTCAAAAAATACACTAAAGAAATTGACTTTTAAAATCTTACCTCAAATTTAAACCATTCTGAATTCCACTGAGGGTTGAGTGACTTGAGGTACACATCTGTTTTAAAGGTAGTGTTACCAAACTTTACCTAAAAACAAATAAAAAATATTAAAATATAAATATCAAAAATGTGAATAAAAGTAAATATTAATGTCAGCTAAGACATGGGAGAAAGGTTAGGCAGAAAAGGGGAAAAGACCACTATCCTGAGACAAAAGTGAAGAAGGTACGGCTGCGTCCAGGCAAGCTTCTAGAACACTCCTGGTACAAGGGATCACCAACTGCTCTGCCTGACCAGCTCTACGGGGAAATTAATAATAAAGATCATCAGGCCTGCACAGAGGGAGGAGTCGGTGTGGCCGGTAAACCTGAGCACAGGTGCAAAGGCTGAGAGTTGGGCTTCGGATGCAGCTCACTGATAGAGTATTTGCCCAGTACATGAAGCCTAGGGGTCTGCCCTCAATTGGAGAAGAGGGAGATGAGAGGGAGGAAGGAAGGTGAGGCCAGGATAATACTGCACAGAGGCGAAGCCAGCTGATGACCTTCTGCCATCTCAGAAGCAGATCCAGAACTACCGCCCATCATTACAAGAACATAATATTTTCTTGCATTTTGCAACTTCTTCATATTTGCTAATTTTTAATCCCTTATTTGTACACAAAAAGTGATCAGGGATAAACTACATGTTTTATGTTCCTACCTGCAGGGACAACGAAAGGCACTGGATACAGAGACTATCTTATTTCATAGCCAATGCTGGCAAGCATTAAATCACACCCCAAACTTGGTAAATAAGGCAATGAAAAGGAAGAAAGCATGGTAAGTCCCTGAGATTTTGTTCTAACAAAGAATAGTGCTCAAAAAACCTCAGATTGGATCTGGAGGTACAAAAAGCCTAAGAGCAAAGCAACTAGGAAACTACTTTCTAACTTGCCTCATTTTTGCTAAATTTGATCTCTTCAAACTTTTCTCCTGATTCCTTTTTTTTTTTTTCTCTCCTGATTCCTTCTTAACCTAAATATACACTAAAGGTTACGGACTTCATAACAACTCCCAAAGGAATTCTGAGGTGGACAGTAAGTGTTCCTTACAGCAGGCTCTATAACACTTGTTGATATTATTGGGCAGTCATTCCAAAAAAGTTTCTATGAGCAAAATATTAAAAACTATTTTTTCTCTTCTAACTGTTTTATCAGTATGGATTACAAGGTATTGGATTAACCATGCAGTTTGATTAAAGGGTAGAAAAGCCCTGGATTCAATACCCAGTACCACAAAAAATAAAAGCATATATACATGCTAAAGAGTACCACAAAGTTGGGCTGGCCAGATAACTCAGCAGACTAAAGGGCCTGCTTAGGCAGAGCACAGTGGCAGGGGTTCGATCCCAGGCGAGCCGTGCCAGCCCTGCCCCCAGCGCGTGCAGGGACAGCAATTGAGACTGGGTGTGGTGGCATGCACCTATATTCCAAGCGCTTGGGAGGTTGAAAACTGGAGAATCACCTCAAGTCCAATCTACACAGTGAAACCCTACAGACCCTGTACTAAATACATATTTTAAAAAAAGAGCACCACAAAGTCAAAAACAAGTAAGAAAAAGCATTTGGTAAATATGTCATACAGAAAAAAAGATCAACAGTAATGAAAAGAAACCAACAAACAGCTCAAAAGAAAGACAAAGGACCTACCCAGACAATTCACAGAAATAAAAATACAGATGCCTTTTAGATACATCAAAAAATTATAAAACTCATTCATACTAAGAGAAATGCCAAGTATAACATTTTTACTTAGATGGACAAAGACACCAAAAAATGTGAAAACTACATTGAGGAGATATTCTCCTGCTCTGTTCACAGGGACATAAGTTAGAACCACGTAGGTAGAGCAGCGGGACAATACATACTGAACCAGAAATCCTGCCCCCTTCATGCTACCAGTTCTACTTCTTAGAATTTGTCAGGGGGTAACCCATTCTGGACCCCTCCTGTCTCTCAGGAGCTATTCCTGTTCCTCGATAAATCTGATCTACTCTGATTCCTTTGTCCTTTGGAAGTCATTCTTTCATGTCCAGGGACGCAAACTCAGCACACCTGACACCTGGCAGGTTGGGAGTTCCCCGGTATCACTCTGGAGTCCCTCTGGGACCTTCAGAAGGAAGGAAGAATTTGCTTTTCTTTCATGGCACCCTTAAATATCTTGACTGGATTCTGGGTTGTGACTCACTTAGACAATCAAAAATTGTCTTTTGCTGGCCAGTTGCTCATGCGTCATTTTTTTTTTTTTTTTTTTTTTATTACATGAATGATAGATTTAAGTTGAGAGCATGGAAGATTGTGATGTATAATCTTTAAGTTTCTGTGATGGGACATTTTTATTTTGACAGGCAGGACCATCTCTTCCTGTTTTGTGTATGCTGCATTTAGACTTAGCAGTTGCTGAATTTACTTGTATTCCTCGCTTGCCTTGTTGGCGGTGAAGAGACGGTTTACTGTCTTAGTTTAGAAAGCAGCACAGGTGAAAGGTAATGTTAAAGCTCCTCTACTTTTTTTTCAAGGAAACTGTATCTTCAGAGTAAATTTTAGACAGAATCTAGCCCATCAAGAAAAAACTGTACTAATCTTAAAATAGGTCACGGGTCTCATCCAACTAAAAACTATCAGTGGGATTACTGTCCATAAATGTGGGAGGACGGGCTTCTCTGGAGTCTGGCCTCATATGCCCCTTCCATGCCCATGGAAGAGAATGTCGGGCCTGCTCAGCCTCGGCTTCCCCTCTTGTTTAATCCTCCAATGGTGAGGGGACAACTTTTAATTCTTGTAGTACCTAACTCTCAGCATGTAAAACTGAGAGTAACGACTTCTGCTGAATAAACTGTCTTATCAATTCACCACAAGGATATGAGGAGAAAACCTCTTGCACTATTAAAACTCATAGTTCTAATCTCTTCCTGACACTTTGCCCTTTACTTTTTGGGGGTGGCATGTTGCTACTAAAGATCAGAGAGGGCGACTCGGGAAAGGTTTTGGTAAGGCAGGTTCTCTAAACTGCTCCTTCATGTCTCTAAACCAAAGGGCATAAATGCAGCCTACCGGATGCCGCGGCTCCCCTTTTCAGGTGGGTGGGATCCTGCCCTTCTACTTGCAGATATGACTGGCATATCAGGTGATAGCTGAAGATACCCACTGACGTAAATCTAGAGGGAATCCGCTGACTGACCTCTCACTCTCTCTTTGCTCTCACAGGTGTAAAAAGGGTTTCTGCCTTGTGACTCTTTTCACAGGAGACCTCTGTTAATGGAAGACTACAAAGGAAAGTTCTGACTAATATATTTATAATTACAAATCTAAAAACTATACAAGTGTCGTTGTGTATTTGGCCAGTAAATGAGAGTGCACTCCAACTTAAAATAGTGTTTTATGAGTTTGTTTGTCCATCTGTCTATTCAGTGTGTGCTAATAACCAGTTAAGGCATATGCAGCTGCCTCATTTAAGAAAAGCATGTTTTTGAGCTCAACAATTTCTTATTGTTTTTATTATTTTGGTTGTTTTTGAGATTTCCAAAGTAAAGCATTTGCATAGGCTGGGGGGGGGGGACCTCATTTTAACCATTACCATATAGAGACTGATAGGCTTGAGGCTTAAACAGGAATAAAAGCTTAAAAGTGTTACATATGATTTCAAGTAATCTGTATATGTTTTTCTGTGTTAACAGACTATATTTCAAGAATATGTTATCCTCCAGAAGTGTAACTTAGGGTGGCTTACAGATAAACACTCAAGACACTATCTCAAATGCTTGCAGTTCACATAGCTTAACAGCAAGCTGACTCACCCTTAAGGTTGGCAACATTTCCATCAAGATTCTTAGGTAACCAAAATAATATCAAAAATCAGTCTTATGAATGCAAAGTCTATTACTGCCTGTGCATGGCACACAGTCGGAAACAAACATGGATTGGGATGCACTTGGATCTTACTTGGGTTCTACCCACTTGTGATGAAATGTGCATCCCAATCCTTTAAATAGGCGTCATCTGTTATAATGGAATGTCAAAAGTAACTGTTTGGGGCTATAATTAAAAGGTTAGGTTTTCTATCTTATAAAATATTGAAATGTTTCTGGTTTTATAAAATATTGAAATGCTCCTGGTAAACTTACAAAACTAAATTTAAAGGCAAAAGGTCATTTTACCAAAATGTTTGTGTTCTCATCATTAGGCTTTTTTGGTTACTAAAAAGTGAGCTTTAGGAATCAAAGTATTTAAATGGTAACCTAAGTTTTCGGTAATCAGTCCATGACTGATTAAATAACCATTCAGTTTATGACGTAACATCCATGTGGACATGTGTGCATGTTCACATCTAAAAACAAGCTACCCTATAAAGTAAGTCTACAGAGTTAACCTTTCATCAGTACGTTACATAATACATATAAAGTAATACCTGGTCTCTTTTATAAATGTTAAGACCTTAAACATGATTGAATTTGACACGTCTTTAAATCTGGCCCTAACATTTAAACTTGATCTATATCTATTAGTTGTGATTAAAAAGGAATGTTGTTATTGTATAAATGAGATGCACATAAATGTCCAGTAATAAGTATCTGCTTGTGGTCACTAACACTGTTTCCTAAACTTACTACAGCCAAGTTTAGGCAATTTGTCCTTAAAAGGCAAATTTTGTCTTCATTTAACTAATTCTTGTCAATATATTTACACTTTAGAAAATCTATTAACGAAGTCTAAAAATTTTTTTAAGAATAGAAACTACGTGAAGATTTCTACACAGCTATGATAACAATTATTGCTAATCGCATGGTACATGAAAGGGTATATTTGTGCTTCCCAAAGGTACAGGCCTTAAAAGAGGCAAAACTGAGAAACATCTTACCACCTTTCCATAATGACTTTTAAGTTAAAGGTGTTTACAGTGGTAAAACTTCCAGGCTCAAGCATCTGCCATTTCCTTGTGTCCCAGCTACTTGGGGGAAATGTGCATCCCAATCCAGCACGAATGAGCTAGCCACGTGACTTCAATAAAATCTCAGGCTTGTATTTTGTGATTGTTACGTGTTACCTCATGTATGCATTACAACACCTACAGATGCTCAGACACTGCAGTCCAGGGAATGTTACTCTAAAACTGAAGGCTGGACATTAACAATCTATAAAGTACTTCTATAAACAGATACATAGAGCTCCCCAAAATTTGCAGGGGTTACATTCCTAGAGTACCTTCGAATTGTGAAAAACTTTTAATTTCACATACAATTAGGAAAATGCCTATTTTTACAGTTTAAACCCTGAATATGCTATGTCACCTACAGTTATGTAACTTAACAAAATATTTATAAAGCCTTAAATTGTAGGGAATTTTGATGGCTTTACAAAGAACAAAACTGAGAACACTCAAGACAGCTACACACGGCTCACCAACCTGTTATCATGCTAGAATGCTGGTACACCTGCCAGAGATGGATTACAGGGCAGCAGCCAGTCAGCAGCAAGCACTGAAGCAAGGTCTCAGGTTGGCTATTTACAACCTCCCACCAAAATACAACTATGGAGGATAATTGTAGTTGCCACAAAATTACAGAGGGTTTCCACAAACAATTCGTTACATGTTAAAGAAAACTCTGGGAACAACTTAGGCCATAAACCCTGAGCTACAACTCTGCAGAGGTGTAGTATACATTCTACTTAAATGTCACTCTGGTAACAGAGAATGGTTAAAAGATAACAAACTTTTACTTTAGGTAAAAGTTTCTTTATATCATTTAATTTTTGTAAGTAGTAAAGGTACCTGACTAAAAAGTTATTCTATATTAAGATAAACACCTAAATGTGTTTCAGAGATAAAGACAAAACTTAACATCTTCATGATGGTTAATACTAAAACTTGATCTCATTTTTTCTGTAAAGCTTTATAGAAAGCTTTATAATCATCTGTTAACATGCTTCAGAGACTCAGCTTCTGACACAACCATGCAATGAGGCTAGACAGCTACAACAGAAGCTACAAAAACTGGAACAAGTCTTTAAATTCCTTAATTAAGATTGTCCTTCACACCACCCAACTCTCTAACCTAGATCTTACTTGGGTTCCACCCACTTGTGATGAAATGTGCATCCCAATCCAACATGACCTTCTTACAGTTAAAACTGTGGAGACAAAGAAATAGAGGCCTACACGTCACCTGGTTATAATCATTAATCCACTACGAGTAGTACCTGAAAATGGCTCTCTGCCTTAATCTGCCTTTCAACTCTGCTGCTCATGCTTTGATCATACATGCATTCATTTTTGAAAAACTTTTTATTCTTGTCCAGAGGCAGCCAGTTTCCAAGTGATCATGCAGCTGGAACCAGCAACAGGCCAGACTCCTTTCACCCTGATACACTAGACAGATCTTGTAAAGGAAGTTCATAACTGCTACACTGCAACATGACTGTCCACTCAAGGCCCACTTCACTAGCTCTCTAGAGAAAGCCCCTGATAGTGGTCTCCCCTATACTGATCCTCCTCAGATGGAAGCAGCTAGGTTAAAATTCACTCACCCTACCTTAACTGAAGTTAGGGATGCCTTCTAGAGGGTTGGGGGGATTTTATAAGCACTTAAGTTAGCTAAAATTTTATAGGCAGCCAGACAGGGATAGGCCAGCAAGGAATTCAGTGTACTGACCGGAAGTACATCTGAAGAAGGCACGGCTCAAGATACAGTCTCAAATCCTTCCCTAGGAAATAAATATAAACCTGAGATAATACTGTAATCAGGTACCAGGCATCAAACAGACACCGAGCAAGGTGACCAGAAAACCTGGATCCATCCCTTCCCCAAAATATTCCTGATTTAGAAGCCATAAACAAGCCAGATCTCTTGAGATCAGCCGTATACCCTTGCTACATGCATTGATTTCTTATTGAGTCAATATTAATCAAGTGGCTATACTTGTACTCTTATTGGTTGATTATAGTTTACCCATGTCATACTCACCTCATCCTTTTGCTCCTTTTGGTCTTAGGAAAAATGACCTCATGACAACCCACTCTGAACCCTTCCTGTCTCTCAGAAGCTATTCCTATTCCCCAATAAACCTTGTCTACATTGAAAAGCAAAAAAAGAACTTGTTACACAGAAGTGTGCAACGGGTCAACCAGATAGCTCAGCGGACTAAAGCACCTGCTTAGGCAGAACGCAGCGGCCCAGGGTTGATCCCCTGCATGCAGAGCTGTGCAGGCCCCGCCTCTGGGGCACGCTGAGACAATGACTGAGATGGGGCATGGTGGCATGCACACCTGTAATCCCAGCACTAGGGAGGCTGAAAGCAGGAGGATCACTTTGAGTCTGATCTACATAGTGAGACCCGGTAGACCTTGTACTAAATACGTAAAAAAGAAGTGTGCAATGATATATATAATCAGCATTATAGAAGCAAATGATTAGAAATAACCTATATATTCATCAATCTGGAACTGATTAAGGTAACTACGGTAAAGCAATGCACTAATCAGAAGAGTAAAGCAGCTATCTACACATTTATATGGAACAGCATCCAAGATCTTTCTACTGTAGCACAGTATATACAGCACTCCAGGGAGACAAAAAAAATTAACAAACGTTTATATATAAGAACTAATAACAGGTTGTTTAAAAGGCAGGGAGAAAAGACACTCATTTTGTACCTTTTGACTTTTTGTTTTGTTTTGTTTTTTGGTGAAACCGGGGATTGCACTTAGGCCCTTGCACTTGCCAGGCAAGTGCTTATTCTACTGATCTATCTCCCCAGCCTGTACCTTTTGACTTTTGAATCACATACATGTATTAATTATTTTTAAATGCACTGTCTTAAAACTTAAAAAATTAAAATTGAAAGAGTAAGTTTACTTTGATAAAATTACACTTAGGAGGCTGAGGTAGGAGGATTGTTATAAATGGAAGAGCAGCCTGGGCTACAAAGTGAGCTCAAGGCCAGCCTGAACTATAGAGCAAGACAGTGTATTAAAAAGAAAAAAAAAAGGCATCAAAAAGTTCTAGCTTGTGTTGACTACTGAAGGTTGAGTAACAGGGGAAAACTTTTATGTCAAAATGAATAGAATACCAAATTTGATGAATTTCATAGCAGTCCAGTACCAAGATATAACTATCCAGACTTCTGGATCTATTTCCAGGAATTGAATTGAGAGAAATACTTCCAGGATAAGACCTCTCTTCACCAAAAGGTCAAAAATACAACTAATCATTCAGGCTGGGAGAAAGCTCAGCAATCTTAGCGCCTGCCTAGCAAGCACAAGGACCCAGATTCGATCCCTGGTACCACATGCCACGATGGGTCCAGAACCCCAGACACAGAAACCAGGCATGGTGGTAAACACCTGTAACCCCAGCACTGGGGAGGCTGAGACAAGAGGACCACTATGAGTCCAAGCTACATAGTGAGACCCTATACTAAATAATCATTCAAGAGTAAAGTGATTAAATAAATCATATGCATTCCTACTAAGGACTGGAGTATTGTACTCCATTATAGGTATTGTTATGAGAAAAAATACAACTGAAAACAAAAGCACCAGGATATAAAAAAAATTCAGATCCAATTTATAATACAGATAAAGAGGATAAATAAACAAGAGCCAAAGAAATACTGCAATGGAATTGTCTCTAAAATAAAGTAACTGGTAGGTAGTGCTACAGGTTCATCAAGATGTGATCCCATTGTAAATTGAGGACCATCTGTAATTTAAGAACGTTATCTTTAATTTACCTGCTTTATCTGAAATAAAATGTTGCGATTTGTAAAACCATTCTAGTGTTAAAAATACTTGAGGATTTTGACCCACTTGTTAAAGAGAACACAGCATGTTTTAAGTTACAAGTTCAGAGCGCTCTTTTAGTCCACAACCATAGCTGTGCCATACTGTACTTTTTCTGGGGGGTGGATGTGGGGGGCAGTGTCAACTGTTCATTATAAATATACTGAAGATGTAAAAGTCCCTAAGCTATATTACACCAACAGAAAGCAAGATTTATGGAAAAAGGCAAAAGGCCAAGGCCTGTATTTGCCAACACTGTGATAACTTCCTTTCTAGTAAAGGAGAATCATGGTTCATTCAGTGTTATTTAAGTCAAAGCAGATCTTATTACTCAGCAATTAAATAAATGCCTCACAACTTCATTACAGAACATCACGGATTTTTAACAGAGATTCCTTCCATCCTCTTTTCCTACTCATTAGCTAAATTACCCTAGGAAAGTTACTTCAGCTGTTACTTAACTCTGCTTTCTCCCTCTGAAAGGCAGAATTGGTTTGAGCACATATTACATAAGATAATGCACGTAAAGATCTAGGAAATGTCTGCTACACAGAAAACACTGAATATTGATTTTTCCTTTCTCTGTTCCCTCAAAGGCTCCTGGATAAACACAAACTGGCAACACAGTGCAGTCAGTTTGTAACGTAAATATTAATACTGAGATATATTCCATTAATACTTCCCTTGTGCAGAATCTCATTTTATTCATCCTAGATATTCCTGAAAGAAAAATCTTTTTTTTTTTTTTTTTTTTTTTTTTTTTAGCAAAGGGTCTACAGAGTGTTCAGGGTCTCACTACTAGAAAGGACTCATACTGATCCACCTGTTCACAGCCTCCCAAGAGCTGGGATTATAGACACGCACCACCATGCCCAGTCTCAATTTCCATCTCAGTGCGACCCAACACGGCAGGCCCCCGTGCCTGCTTGCAGGGGCATTAATCCGCTGAGCTATTGGGCAAGCGCAAGAAAAATCATCTTTAGTGATACTGTATTTGGTCTTCACTGGCTCTCTAAAAGCCTACCAAGAAAAAGTAACAACTCTTTCAATCCATACAACCTAAATTAGTGCTTAGCTGTTCATATAACTTGTTTAAATTAGAAAAATCAGTAAACCCATAAGTCATACATATTTCAATGTAAAATAAATGACTCACACCTGTCTTTTAAAGTCTTAATTTTTTTAAAAAGACAAAAAGCAAACAAAGTAATAACTGCACACACCTACCTTTAATGTAAGACTAAGGATTATTTTAAGTGAGGGCCCCTCAAATAGCTCAGTGAAATAAAGTGCCTGCAAGCAGGCATAGGGGCCAAGGGTTTGATCCCCGGGCCTGCTGTTCTCGCCCCAGCGGTGCTGAGATTTCAATTGAGACTGGGCATGGTGGTGCATGTCTGTAATCCCAGCACTTGGGAGGATGTAAACAGGCAGATCACTATGAGTCCAATCTAGTAGTGAGACCCTGAACACACTGTAGATCCTTCCCTAAAATACAGAAAAAAAATTAAGTGAGAGCCCCTGTTAAGAGTGCTACATCACTTTTTTTTCCAAAAACTATACTCAATTTTTCATCTTTGGTTCAATTACAAATTTCTTGTAAAAAATAAATATATATATATATATATATATATATATGAACAAAGAAAGAATCTTATGTTTTTCACAATCTTTTTTCCAACTAATTCAAGAGCAAATTTCAACGGCTATATCTTAAGTCTTCACATAAGGACTAACTTGACTTTCATACTTTACTGATCTATATAAGGCTTAAATAAATTGCAAAAACAAATGCAGTTGACATAAACAGATTTGGAACCAAACACAACCACTTCTCAGCAGCAAAGTACAGTGGCCAGCTGCTGGGAGACCCCAGGTACACGAGAGCAGTCTAAGGACACAACATGTGGGCATTTGAAAATATGCTTCGCGAGAGGTACACAGGGCACTGGGGACCATGACAAGCCCATGACAGGAAGGGAGGCAAGGGAGCTTCCACAGTATATACTTCTTCCCCTAATTTTAAGCCTATGCAGTAATCTGTATCCCCCAGCCATATTTACCTGTTTCCCATCCTTAATCAAGAGCTCTCCTTACAAACCCATATGCTCTACCCTTTTTGCTTTTACCAAGCTTATCTTACCTGAAAAAAACCTCTTGGGGCTGGGAGCACCTGTGGAAATTTTTCCATTCTACAGGCCCAGCATTAAGATTTTGGGGGGACCAAGGGGATAGCTCAGCAGCTTAGGCACCTGCCTGGCATGCGTAAGGTCTGAGTCTGATCTGCTGTACAAAAAAAAAAAAAAAATTCATAACTAGGAGTGATGATACACACTTGCAGTCTCATTCCTTGGAACGCCAAGGCAGAAAGTTCATTTGAGCCCTGGAGTCTAAAAACTGGGCAGGCCAAAATAGGGTGACTGCTTCTTCCAAAAAAGGAAAGATTTCTCATAATTACCCTAAGTTTCATTCCGTTCCTGTCCTATGATCTTCTACTACTTAAAGTGTACATTATTAAATTAGTCCCTTTATTATATTATAATCCTTTATTATCCCCTCTTCCTGGCTTAGCTTTCCCTTTTGTGCTGGATTATTCTATTAGCACACAAATATGTTATCTTCTAACTCATTAAAAAAAAAAAAAAAAACTAAAAGATATATATTGCAAACTAATAAAAAATAAAATTTAAAACACAAAAAGCTACCGACTTAAGCATCGCACTACTCTTTGCTCTCTCCCCTTTGCCCAGTATGCTTGAAACAGCTGCTCATCTTGCTGTTCCTCATCTTCCAATCCAGAGACTGCTTCATCCTTTTCCTTAACCTCTTAGTCCCACTTCACAGATGAAAGCTTCCTCTTTCTAGACATTTCCTCTTTGGCCTTCTAAAACATCACTTTCCTAATTTTTCTTCTACCCACTAGCTGACAATCTTGGTTCCCTTTCTCTAATCCTTTCATAATGTCTCTTTATGTCAAGTTTTTTCAAGGATCTGTTCAACTTTCTCTCCTCTTCAGGAAAAGTTTGGCAAAAGGAAAAAACTAAATCTTAAGGGATGTTAAGAAACTTCTAGACATATTTGGGAGGGGGTAGCAAAGGTATTTTGGCGAGGAACGGTCAGAGCCACTAGGTTTCCTACAATACAATGTCCCAGAAATGTAGATTCACCCCATGCCATCACTTTCAAATAGGTGTGTGAGTAAGCCGTCTATTAAGAATCAAATTTTTACAGATCAAAGTATACAGGTAGAGTTGCAATATACACAGTTGTCAAGAACGACAGCCATCATGTAAGTTAAGAGACAACTTTTGGGGGCCAGGGAGATGGCTCAGTAGAATAAGCGCTTGCCTGGCAAGCCCAAGGGCCTGAGTTCAATCCCCCGTTCAGCAAAACAAAACAAAAACAGAGAGACAATTTTTTCCCATGAGTTCACTGTTTTCAAAAATCAGATTACCAGGCAGCGACCTAGTGCAGCGTTTTCTGCGCCCGGCTCTAGAGCGCGAGGTCGACGGTTCGTGCCCCCGTCCCGACTCTTTGGGGCCGGGGAGATGGCTCAGTAGGATAAGTGCTTGACAGGCAAACGCCAGGATCTGAGTTCAATCCCCGGTTCCAAAAAAAAAAAAAAAAATCAGATTACCAGTGGCAAAGAAGAGCTATGTCACAACTACAAAAGTGTCTCACTCTGTAAATCAGTCTGATTCGTGTGATTTTACACAGAAGTGAGGCACTCCCTATCCCACGTCCAGGCCTTATTTTCTCTTCATGCACACTTTTCAACATCTAGTATATTGGATCTCTTAAGAATCTTGTTTAGGAACCTGTAAAAGTTACATTCCATAACTAACAAAAATTACTGCTTTATTCATTGCTATGTCTCCAGCATCCACTACAGTATGGGCTCAAAAAATATCCTATGATTCCAACTGAGTATTCAGGTTTCATACTATAGGCATAAACAAGCACTTCATAAACAAAAACACTTGTTATGATTACAGCATTGTATTGATTTCTTTCATTGTAAGTATAAAGAAGTTATATTAGCTATGGTATCATGTCAGAATAGTTAAAGATTTCAAAATATGTCCTATCAAAGGGTGGCCAGGCCTCTGAGAAACACTGCCTTGTGTGAACTTACCTTGAACTCACACTTCTCATTTGAACTCCATAGTCACAAATCAAGCTGTCTCCCTGACAATAGCAAATAAAGGTCCTAAGGACATCTCAACTCTAACACATCCAAACAGAAAGTGATTCTCTCTCAATCTCTGTCACCCCTGTAGTCTCAGAAAATTACTCCACCAACTCCAGAAAGCTAGGAATCATTCTTTAGTCTTCCTTCCTTGATCCCTAATTCCAAAGAGCCAACAAATCTTTTAGTGTATTCTCAAAATACATCAGGAATTCATCCACTGTGGTCCATTACCAAATATCACCTTGGCCTTTACCACCTGTTATTAATATAATGTTTTAACTAGGGGCCTGCTACCATTCTTTCCCCTTCAATCCATTCTCCAGTTAGTAATTAAAGTGTTCACTTCTCAACTATTTTTCATGGAATTTAGAATAAAATTCCAATTCCTAATAGTGGCATGTAGTCTCACAATGGGCGATGTGACTAATCCTTCACTGCCCCAACACACCAGTCTCCTGGGGTCTTCCCTCTACTACACTCTGCTCCTCTAGCTTCCCACCTGCTCCCCCGCCCCCCAATGCCACCACCGCAAGCAAAAGTACGCCTGGAGCAGCCAGCTCCTCAGACTTTGCTTGCTTGACTGAAACTCAACCTGATTATTTAAGGCAAGATAGATGGTGCCTTTTCTTCTCTTCCTATTGTTTTCTTTCTTAATATCTATCACAGCTTACAAATGGAGGCTGGCAAATAGCAGACACTCAAGAACTATTTATCGACAGAAGGAATTAATGAGTCACAATTGAACCCAGCCTTCCCTCATCAGCAAAATACACTAGGTTTTAATATCTAACAATTTTAACCTAAGAAATATTCCTCAAATATGTTCTAATCTAATCCCATTACCACATATGCCAAGATAATTTTATCGCCTTCTTAACTACTCTTCCCTGCCTAACTTCTCAACAGTCCATGAATCAAGAACATAATCCCTCAGGTCATCCTATAAAGAAACAACTTACTACAAACTGGTTTACCTCTGCTTATAAAGGAAAAACAGAATAGAAGAGGAAACAGAATAGACTTTAACATACCTCTCTCACAAGACCCTACTAACCACACAGCTTTTATTCCAGTCATGTCTAAAACTAAGATGCCTCCAGGAACATACCACATACTGCATTCTATAGCTTTGCATTTGATGATTCCTTTGCCTAGTAAAATTCTAGGTGTCCCTCAAGCCCCCGTTCAAATGTCATCTCCTGAAGAAGTCTTCCTAAACTTTCAGAGACAGAGTTTTAAGTTTTATACTTGCATGGAACACTCATAATCTTGCCAGGAGGGGCAACATTCGCATAATTGCTACAAGAATGGATTGCCAAACTATGGAGATTTACAAACTAAATTTGGGCAAATTTCTACCACCGCTAGGCCTGAGTCACCTCATGTACAATACAGGACAATACCAGAGCTGTTGTGAGGATAAAATATTAACAAGCATCTGACAGATATGGCAACAATAAGTAAAATTCAATACACATTAGCCAATAGTTTTTAATATAAGCTGACTGGGTCCATCTCTGAGCAACCCTAGAATAAATGCACACTTTATCTGTGTATCTCTATAACCTAACATCTAGCCCAAGAGCACACAGAATTTCCAGGAAAATAAGGAGCTTAAGAATTACCATGACAACGGAAGGATGCACTTAACCAGGTTAGAGACCCTTTCAAGAACATCAAGAATATCTCATAAGGAGATGAAATCAGCCCCTATAAGCTCCTGTATCCATCAGGTCTAAACTGATTATTACTCTAATGCTCTGGCTCATCGTGTCTACTTTTACTGCAATTTTTTCTTGGCTTCTTTCAGACCTGGGATTATTACTTTCCGGGGGCGTCGGCTCGCGCTAATTTACATGAGTTTTAAACTAATCATTAGATTTAAAAAGCAATTTTGCAATTTAAATCCAAGGTACTTAATTGACTTCCTACCTCAAGGCACTAAATTAACCTGAAACAGCTCATCCGACCTACCAGTCCATACAGGAACAGCAGCAAGTGTTAGGTTGGGTTTGGAACTCACACTGATGATTCAGAACAGCTTAGGCTAAGGGGTGGACATCCTCGCGCTGCACGGAACTCTCACTATCTGTAAAAGGCTGAGTGTGTGGTGCATTCTGGTGCACTCTGAAGCCGACGTGCAACACTCCAGCGTGAGACGCCACCCGCCTCTAAGGATAAACGTGTGTGTGTGTGTGTGTGTGTGTGTGTGTGTTGCTGTGGCGCCGCGGCCACGCCTGGGGACCGTCAGCCTGGCGGGTGGCCTGCTGTGCGTCCCAACACCAGGGTCACCGGCATGCAGGGCTAGGACCGTGCGCCCATCCCTGGGGCCGGGCGAGCACCGCAGACAGGAGGGCAGCGGGAGGGGACCGGGCTGAGGGGCTGCGAGCGGGCGGGCGAGCGAGACGGGCCGATCCTTCACGGGGCTTGGCGCGCCCCGCCCGGGTGGCGAGGGGCAGGACCTTGCACCAACCTCCACGAAGGCATCAGTCAGGTCACTAGCACGGTCCATCACCGGCAAATGGCGCCCGGCCACGATTTTCACCTTCAGCTTCCCGGGCATCGTCTGGGCTTCGGCCTCCCCTCCGGCTCCTGCAGAAACAAACAAGCGCGTCTGCGCCGGGCGCGCGGGGGAGAGCGGCGCGCGCGGCGGCGGGCGCGCGGGTAACTGACAGCAGAGGGCGCGCGGGGGCGCGCACGGGCCGGCGCGGGGACGCACTCACCGTCGTCGGAGGAAGCAGGGGGTCGTCCCTTGGGGGCGCTGAGGCCTCATTCCGGAAAGGCACACAGAGGAGGAGCCCCGGGGGATTGTGCTACCCGGACCCCACAGGGATGGCAAGAGAAACAAAGCCCAGCCAGAGCCAGCATCTCGTTGAGCCTCGGCTGCGCCTACATGTGGCTCTCCTCCCGCCTCAAAAAAGATGGCGGCCCTCGGACGTGGAGGAAGCATCGATCATTCGGCGCTCTGCCTGCCAGGCAGAGGAGAAACTAAATTCGCTGGGAGAGGCGAAGGGGGCGGGGCCGGCGCGCGGGGAGCCGGAGAGCAGGGAAGCGCATGGAGTCCTGCATCATCCACCGAGGAAGGGGTCGGGGCGGTGGGCACAGCTGAGAGACAAACGCCTTCCTGCAGCGGGGTAGCGCTTCTGCGGTTCAGTGAGTTAACCACCTTCCGAGCTGCAAGCGACACATTTTCAGAGGGCTGGGACAGGGGTAGCTGCAGCTGAGACTGGCAGAGGAGTGCCTTTAACCACCTGTTAATAGTTCGTAAAACAAATCTAGTAGGTTTCGACCTGGAAGGGTTCCTGGTGAGTGTGCTAGCTTCTTCCTTTTCTTTTTGTTTTTCTTTCTTTCTTTCTTTCTTTTTTTTTTTCTGTGAAAAGAATAAGAAATACAGAGGTACGGCAGATAGTGACTAATTATCTCCTGAAACGTTTGATTCGCCGTGTGCGCTTGTGCTGCGTCCTGGATCGCACGAGAGACAAAGGATACTTTGAAATCCCAACTTTCAATGGTCTGAAAGGCGTTAGCTCTGCTCCCTTAGATCATCTGTGCTAAGAATCTGAATGTGGATATCCAATTTTCCCAACACCGTTTATTAAACTGTGCGATTTTTTTGGTACCAGGGATTGAACTCAGGACCTTGTGCTTGCCAGGCAGGTGCTTATGCCACTGAGCTTATCTTGCCAGCCTAAACACTTTTTTTTTTGGAGTGGGGGGCAGGACTGGGGATTGAACGCAGACCTTTCTACTGAGCCATCTCCCCGGCCCCCTGCGCCGTTTATTAAAAAAGCTGCCTTTCCTCCAGTGTTTTGGCCATTTTGTCAAAGATCAAATAGCTGAATTTGCCTGGGCTTGTTTCTAGTTCACCTGTTCTGTTCCATCGATCCACAAGTCTCCTTTTGTGTTTCTGCAAATGAGAAGGGGACCAAGAATTGAAATGATCAAGGAAGGAGGGGGTGATAGGGAGTGGGGAGAGAGAGGGAGAGAGAGAGACCAATTCCTCATGATAACTGTAATCATTACATTCTGCAAACGTTACTAATTAGAAAAGGAAAGAATCTACAAAGAAGGCCTTTGGCAAACATTCAGGACCTTCTATAGGAAAACAAAGGAACCGATAAGAGTAATAACATTGTAGAGAATCGATCCAAATCTATATAGAAAAGTGAGGTATCATGTGAAAGTTCAGACTATCAGAAAAAGATTAGGGAAATTGAGGCACACGGAATGGTTGAGACAAAAATAACCCTAAAATAACCTTAACAGTGTACTGCATAGCAAATACCAAAATCAGTATTGAAATGCTGGTGGAAAGATTATCACACTGGGGGCCGCAGAGATAGCTCAGTGCTCTAAGCCCCTGCCTGGCAAGACTTGAGTTTGATCCCTGGCATCAAATGCCCTCGCCGACCTTACACCCAAGTGCACTGAGCAGGCCACCAAGACTGGGCATGGTGGGGCACGCCTATAACCCCAGTGCTGGGAGGCTGAAAACAGGAGAATCACTATGAGTCCAAACTGCACAGTGAGACCTTGTACCAAATGAAAAAAAAAAAATTATCACACAGGGTTCATCAGGAAAGGAGCATTCTTAAAATATCAGCCTGATCTTTTTAACTTCAGAAATATGTACTCAACAGGGTAGATGAATTACTCTAAGCAGAAGTGATCCAGAAATAATCTTCACAAAGCATTCTGCCTACAAAAAGAACACTGCTCTTGCAAGAAGTT
>NW_004524640.1:2639067-2648758 GCF_000260255.1 Octodon degus
TCTTTGCTCTCTCCCCTTTGCCCAGTATGCTTGAAACAGCTGCTCATCTTGCTGTTCCTCATCTTCCAATCCAGAGACTGCTTCATCCTTTTCCTTAACCTCTTAGTCCCACTTCACAGATGAAAGCTTCCTCTTTCTAGACATTTCCTCTTTGGCCTTCTAAAACATCACTTTCCTAATTTTTCTTCTACCCACTAGCTGACAATCTTGGTTCCCTTTCTCTAATCCTTTCATAATGTCTCTTTATGTCAAGTTTTTTCAAGGATCTGTTCAACTTTCTCTCCTCTTCAGGAAAAGTTTGGCAAAAGGAAAAAACTAAATCTTAAGGGATGTTAAGAAACTTCTAGACATATTTGGGAGGGGGTAGCAAAGGTATTTTGGCGAGGAACGGTCAGAGCCACTAGGTTTCCTACAATACAATGTCCCAGAAATGTAGATTCACCCCATGCCATCACTTTCAAATAGGTGTGTGAGTAAGCCGTCTATTAAGAATCAAATTTTTACAGATCAAAGTATACAGGTAGAGTTGCAATATACACAGTTGTCAAGAACGACAGCCATCATGTAAGTTAAGAGACAACTTTTGGGGGCCAGGGAGATGGCTCAGTAGAATAAGCGCTTGCCTGGCAAGCCCAAGGGCCTGAGTTCAATCCCCCGTTCAGCAAAACAAAACAAAAACAGAGAGACAATTTTTTCCCATGAGTTCACTGTTTTCAAAAATCAGATTACCAGGCAGCGACCTAGTGCAGCGTTTTCTGCGCCCGGCTCTAGAGCGCGAGGTCGACGGTTCGTGCCCCCGTCCCGACTCTTTGGGGCCGGGGAGATGGCTCAGTAGGATAAGTGCTTGACAGGCAAACGCCAGGATCTGAGTTCAATCCCCGGTTCCAAAAAAAAAAAAAAAAATCAGATTACCAGTGGCAAAGAAGAGCTATGTCACAACTACAAAAGTGTCTCACTCTGTAAATCAGTCTGATTCATGTGATTTTACACAGAAGTGAGGCACTCCCTATCCCACGTCCAGGCCTTATTTTCTCTTCATGCACACTTTTCAACATCTAGTATATTGGATCTCTTAAGAATCTTGTTTAGGAACCTGTAAAAGTTACATTCCATAACTAACAAAAATTACTGCTTTATTCATTGCTATGTCTCCAGCATCCACTACAGTATGGGCTCAAAAAATATCCTATGATTCCAACTGAGTATTCAGGTTTCATACTATAGGCATAAACAAGCACTTCATAAACAAAAACACTTGTTATGATTACAGCATTGTATTGATTTCTTTCATTGTAAGTATAAAGAAGTTATATTAGCTATGGTATCATGTCAGAATAGTTAAAGATTTCAAAATATGTCCTATCAAAGGGTGGCCAGGCCTCTGAGAAACACTGCCTTGTGTGAACTTACCTTGAACTCACACTTCTCATTTGAACTCCATAGTCACAAATCAAGCTGTCTCCCTGACAATAGCAAATAAAGGTCCTAAGGACATCTCAACTCTAACACATCCAAACAGAAAGTGATTCTCTCTCAATCTCTGTCACCCCTGTAGTCTCAGAAAATTACTCCACCAACTCCAGAAAGCTAGGAATCATTCTTTAGTCTTCCTTCCTTGATCCCTAATTCCAAAGAGCCAACAAATCTTTTAGTGTATTCTCAAAATACATCAGGAATTCATCCACTGTGGTCCATTACCAAATATCACCTTGGCCTTTACCACCTGTTATTAATATAATGTTTTAACTAGGGGCCTGCTACCATTCTTTCCCCTTCAATCCATTCTCCAGTTAGTAATTAAAGTGTTCACTTCTCAACTATTTTTCATGGAATTTAGAATAAAATTCCAATTCCTAATAGTGGCATGTAGTCTCACAATGGGCGATGTGACTAATCCTTCACTGCCCCAACACACCAGTCTCCTGGGGTCTTCCCTCTACTACACTCTGCTCCTCTAGCTTCCCACCTGCTCCCCCGCCCCCCAATGCCACCACCGCAAGCAAAAGTACGCCTGGAGCAGCCAGCTCCTCAGACTTTGCTTGCTTGACTGAAACTCAACCTGATTATTTAAGGCAAGATAGATGGTGCCTTTTCTTCTCTTCCTATTGTTTTCTTTCTTAATATCTATCACAGCTTACAAATGGAGGCTGGCAAATAGCAGACACTCAAGAACTATTTATCGACAGAAGGAATTAATGAGTCACAATTGAACCCAGCCTTCCCTCATCAGCAAAATACACTAGGTTTTAATATCTAACAATTTTAACCTAAGAAATATTCCTCAAATATGTTCTAATCTAATCCCATTACCACATATGCCAAGATAATTTTATCGCCTTCTTAACTACTCTTCCCTGCCTAACTTCTCAACAGTCCATGAATCAAGAACATAATCCCTCAGGTCATCCTATAAAGAAACAACTTACTACAAACTGGTTTACCTCTGCTTATAAAGGAAAAACAGAATAGAAGAGGAAACAGAATAGACTTTAACATACCTCTCTCACAAGACCCTACTAACCACACAGCTTTTATTCCAGTCATGTCTAAAACTAAGATGCCTCCAGGAACATACCACATACTGCATTCTATAGCTTTGCATTTGATGATTCCTTTGCCTAGTAAAATTCTAGGTGTCCCTCAAGCCCCCGTTCAAATGTCATCTCCTGAAGAAGTCTTCCTAAACTTTCAGAGACAGAGTTTTAAGTTTTATACTTGCATGGAACACTCATAATCTTGCCAGGAGGGGCAACATTCGCATAATTGCTACAAGAATGGATTGCCAAACTATGGAGATTTACAAACTAAATTTGGGCAAATTTCTACCACCGCTAGGCCTGAGTCACCTCATGTACAATACAGGACAATACCAGAGCTGTTGTGAGGATAAAATATTAACAAGCATCTGACAGATATGGCAACAATAAGTAAAATTCAATACACATTAGCCAATAGTTTTTAATATAAGCTGACTGGGTCCATCTCTGAGCAACCCTAGAATAAATGCACACTTTATCTGTGTATCTCTATAACCTAACATCTAGCCCAAGAGCACACAGAATTTCCAGGAAAATAAGGAGCTTAAGAATTACCATGACAACGGAAGGATGCACTTAACCAGGTTAGAGACCCTTTCAAGAACATCAAGAATATCTCATAAGGAGATGAAATCAGCCCCTATAAGCTCCTGTATCCATCAGGTCTAAACTGATTATTACTCTAATGCTCTGGCTCATCGTGTCTACTTTTACTGCAATTTTTTCTTGGCTTCTTTCAGACCTGGGATTATTACTTTCCGGGGGCGTCGGCTCGCGCTAATTTACATGAGTTTTAAACTAATCATTAGATTTAAAAAGCAATTTTGCAATTTAAATCCAAGGTACTTAATTGACTTCCTACCTCAAGGCACTAAATTAACCTGAAACAGCTCATCCGACCTACCAGTCCATACAGGAACAGCAGCAAGTGTTAGGTTGGGTTTGGAACTCACACTGATGATTCAGAACAGCTTAGGCTAAGGGGTGGACATCCTCGCGCTGCACGGAACTCTCACTATCTGTAAAAGGCTGAGTGTGTGGTGCATTCTGGTGCACTCTTAAGCCGACGTGCAACACTCCAGCGTGAGACGCCACCCGCCTCTAAGGATAAACGTGTGTGTGTTGCTGTGGCGCCGCGGCCACGCCTGGGGACCGTCAGCCTGGCGGGTGGCCTGCTGTGCCTCCCAACACCAGGGTCACCGGCATGCAGGGCTAGGACCGTGCGCCCATCCCTGGGGCCGGGCGAGCACCGCAGACAGGAGGGCAGCGGGAGGGGACCGGGCTGAGGGGCTGCGAGCGGGCGGGCGAGCGAGACGGGCCGATCCTTCACGGGGCTTGGCGCGCCCCGCCCGGGTGGCGAGGGGCAGGACCTTGCACCAACCTCCACGAAGGCATCAGTCAGGTCACTAGCACGGTCCATCACCGGCAAATGGCGCCCGGCCACGATTTTCACCTTCAGCTTCCCGGGCATCGTCTGGGCTTCGGCCTCCCCTCCGGCTCCTGCAGAAACAAACAAGCGCGTCTGCGCCGGGCGCGCGGGGGAGAGCGGCGCGCGCGGCGGCGGGCGCGCGGGTAACTGACAGCAGAGGGCGCGCGGGGGCGCGCACGGGCCGGCGCGGGGACGCACTCACCGTCGTCGGAGGAAGCAGGGGGTCGTCCCTTGGGGGCGCTGAGGCCTCATTCCGGAAAGGCACACAGAGGAGGAGCCCCGGGGGATTGTGCTACCCGGACCCCACAGGGATGGCAAGAGAAACAAAGCCCAGCCAGAGCCAGCATCTCGTTGAGCCTCGGCTGCGCCTACATGTGGCTCTCCTCCCGCCTCAAAAAAGATGGCGGCCCTCGGACGTGGAGGAAGCATCGATCATTCGGCGCTCTGCCTGCCAGGCAGAGGAGAAACTAAATTCGCTGGGAGAGGCGAAGGGGGCGGGGCCGGCGCGCGGGGAGCCGGAGAGCAGGGAAGCGCATGGAGTCCTGCATCATCCACCGAGGAAGGGGTCGGGGCGGTGGGCACAGCTGAGAGACAAACGCCTTCCTGCAGCGGGGTAGCGCTTCTGCGGTTCAGTGAGTTAACCACCTTCCGAGCTGCAAGCGACACGTTTTCAGAGGGCTGGGACAGGGGTAGCTGCAGCTGAGACTGGCAGAGGAGTGCCTTTAACCACCTGTTAATAGTTTGTAAAACAAATCTAGTAGGTTTCGACCTGGAAGGGTTCCTGGTGAGTGTGCTAGCTTCTTCCTTTTCTTTTTGTTTTTCTTTCTTTCTTTTTTTTTTTTTTTCTGTGAAAAGAATAAGAAATACAGAGGTACGGCATATAGTGACTAATTATCTCCTGAAACGTTTGATTCGCCGTGTGCGCTTGTACTGCGTCCTGGATCGCACGAGAGACAAAGGATACTTTGAAATCCCAACTTTCAATGGTCTGAAAGGCGTTAGCTCTGCTCCCTTAGATCATCTGTGCTAAGAATCTGAATGTGGATATCCAATTTTCCCAACACCGTTTATTAAACTGTGCGATTTTTTTGGTACCAGGGATTGAACTCAGGACCTTGTGCTTGCCAGGCAGGTGCTTATGCCACTGAGCTTATCTTGCCAGCCTAAACACTTTTTTTTTTGGAGTGGGGGGCAGGACTGGGGATTGAACGCAGACCTTTCTACTGAGCCATCTCCCCGGCCCCCTGCGCCGTTTATTAAAAAAGCTGCCTTTCCTCCAGTGTTTTGGCCATTTTGTCAAAGATCAAATAGCTGAATTTGCCTGGGCTTGTTTCTAGTTCACCTGTTCTGTTCCATCGATCCACAAGTCTCCTTTTGTGTTTCTGCAAATGAGAAGGGGACCAAGAATTGAAATGATCAAGGAAGGAGGGGGTGATAGGGAGTGGGGAGAGAGAGAGACCAATTCCTCATGATAACTGTAATCATTACATTCTGCAAACGTGTACTAATTAGAAAAGGAAAGAATCTACAAAGAAGGCCTTTGGCAAACATTCAGGACCTTCTATAGGAAAACAAAGGGACCGAAAAGAGTAATAACATTGTAGAGAATCGATCCAAATCTATATAGAAAAGTGAGGTATCATGTGAAAGTTCAGACTATCAGAAAAAGATTAGGGAAATTGAGGCACACGGAATGGTTGAGACAAAAATAACCCTAAAATAACCTTAACAGTGTACTGCATAGCAAATATCAAAATCAGTATTGAAATGCTGGTGGAAAGATTATCACACTGGGGGCCGCAGAGATAGCTCAGTGCTCTAAGCCCCTGCCTGGCAAGACTTGAGTTTGATCCCTGGCATCAAATGCCCTCGCCGACCTTACACCCAAGTGCACTGAGCAGGCCACCAAGACTGGGCATGGTGGGGCACGCCTATAACCCCAGTGCTGGGAGGCTGAAAACAGGAGAATCACTATGAGTCCAAACTGCACAGTGAGACCTTGTACCAAATGAAAAAAAAAAAATTATCACACAGGGTTCATCAGGAAAGGAGCATTCTTAAAATATCAGCCTGATCTTTTTAACTTCAGAAATATGTACTCAACAGGGTAGATGAATTACTCTAAGCAGAAGTGATCCAGAAATAATCTTCACAAAGCATTCTGCCTACAAAAAGAACACTGCTCTTGCAAGAAGTTAAACTCTTCCAAAGAGAAAAGGAAATAACCTGCTCAAAATAAAAATCCAAAGGATAAAACGCTGGCTTTTTGGACCAAGGAAACCATTGTCCGTTTCAAACTATGCCAAAAGGATAGAGGCTGCAGTTTCCATGCAAATGACCTTAGATCCACCTCGAGCTTTTTCCTGATTAACCTTGAAATATCTTTGCCAATTCTGCAGGTCTACTGCACTTCAGGATCAAGGTTTAGTTAATATTTTGGTGGTAGGGTTCAACTAGTGTTATGGTTTGTATGTAGTCCCCCCTCCCCCCACCAAGCCTCATGTAAATCATGGGGCAGTGGCTCTTGCGGAGCAGTGCATGGGGGGGAGGAGCAGAGGATAAGGGTGGGGCTTGAGGGGCAGGGCCAGAGAGGCGAGAAGAACCATTATACTAACAACATGAGCCTCCCGACCCACCCACCCCCAGGCCTGGTGGCCTCCCTTGGAGGTATAGAGCAGATCATCCTGGATTCGGTGGTGCCCTAGCCTCTCTTCCAGACCCTGTAGCGGGGGACAGCAGTGTCTTGAGGTCTTGCTATGTAATTCAAGCTGCTTTAAACTATGAAATTTCCAGTAACTGAGCTAAATGAACCTTTCCTTCCCTAAGCTTGAGTGCTGGGTATTTGTTCCAGCAAGGAGAGAAAAGTAACTAAGACAACTAGCTATCCCACACCCCACCCTGGTGCAAGGGATGATCCCAGGTTCCCACAGGAGCTAAGGAAGCACTTTGAAGCTGAGCTGCATCCCGGCCCTGAAATAGCTTTTTCTAATGAATTCAAAGTATTACCACATTACCAGTCCATCTTTACAAGTACAGAAATAAGAAGCCAGACATGGTGACACTCACCTGTAATCCCAGGACTATACTTGGGAGGCTATGGCAGGAGGAGAATCACAGCAAGTTCTAGCACAGCCTGCACTGCCTAGCAAGTTCCAGGGGCTACATGGTGAGACCCTATCTCAAAAAAAAAAAAAAACCCAAATAATACACAAAGGTAAGAGAAAATATTAGAAAACTGAACTTTAGCTATAATCTTAATGGAAAATATTGCATTGTATTACATAATGTGGTAATGTAAAAAAAAAATTGCAAATTGCATAATTAGAGGTAGCAGATTCAGCCTCCTCATTAGTGGGCTGTAAGGTACTTGCACATACCTGTCGCCCCAGGCTGCAACAGAAGATTATAATTAATGTGTTTCCTGAAGACTATTTTTCAGTGAAATTAACACTATTTTGTTTTAATTAATGCTGGGAACAGTATTGACTTTCCTGACAAATCCGTCCTGATTTGACCGCTGATTACCACACCCTTCATTTTGCATTTTCAATTCTATAATAATAAGAGTTTACATGGGGTGAGTGCTTGGTTGGTGCCAGATACTGAATTCAGACCTTTATATCTTTTAAGCCTTCCTAAAGTCTATGGGGGGGAAAAATTAGCAGCTTGTTTTTAAAGTGCTAGAGATTGAGTCTTCATGCTATAGATGAATTAATTATAGCTTTGCAAAGTAGTCATGATTACCCAGAGTCACAGAGTTGGCAATGAGGGATGCAAGATTTAAAATGTAGGCAGTGGGCTGAGGAGATAGCTCAGTAGAATAAGTGCTTACCTGGCAAGCTCAAGGTCCTGAGTTCAATCCCCAGTCCCGCAAAAAAATAAATAAAAATAAAATGTAGGCAGTGATTCTAAGAACTCATTCTCTATAAAGGCCGAGAAGTTATGGGCCCTGCTTGGAATTTCTTTCTGATAGTCATTGTAGCTATTTACACTTAACTCACTTAACTCAGATCAAAAATCACTTCTACAACTTCCTAATAAGCATGCTCTCCACTTCTGGCTTCACTGCGAATAAATCTAACCCATTGTTGAATCTCCCTTGCAGTAATTATGTCTCTCTTCCCTCTCACTCAGCTCTCAATTGTCCCTTTTTTACCCTGGGTCCTTCATGCAGTGGATGAATGCTCGTGGAATTTATCTGAGTAAAAATTAACACAATGCTATTGCTATTTTGCTCTCCCTTCTTTTCTAACTTTATAAAACGTTGCCTTAAATTTCAATGATTGCCTCTCTCTGTGTCTCTGTCTCTGTATGTCTCTCTGTCTCTGTCTGTCTGTCTGTCTGTCTGTCTGTCTGTCTATTTGTCTGTGTGTCTCTCTCTCATCTCTTCAAGGTTAAACTTCTCAAATCTTCTGTACTTGTTTTGTCTCCCACTCCCAGACACACTTAAACTATTTATATCCATGGTTAGCCAACTGCCTACGCAAACAGCTGGCTAGTGGTATGCACAGCCTCTGAATGCTAAACCCAGTGGACACTTTTCACTTTTCCTTTTGTATGACTGTCAGGAGTATTTCACACTGTTGAACATACACTACTCATAATACTACTGATATTCAGATTCCATGCTCCTGTTATCTATCCTGATAAATACATCAGCCTTTGCAGCCTGCTTAGTATTTTTAACTATTAAATATGTGTTCTTCTCAGGTTTATTTTCTGGACCTATTCTACTTGTCCTTGACCCCTAGGTGATCTCATTATGCCTGTGCTTTCCCACATTTTTATCTTTAGCATGTCATAGGGTTATCTTAATCCTGTTTCTCTTTGAAAAATCAGAGAGACCTCCAAGTCAGAGTGTTCAGGATTTGGTTTTCTTTCTCTTCCCTATAGCTACACTAACTGCAAATACTGTTAACATTCCAATGCCAAAAGCAACAACAAAACTTAGTGGTCAATGTTTCTCATCTCAAATAGTAGAAACACTACCTCACTACCTACTTAGATAATTGTGTAAGCCAGAAACAACAAAGATCCAGTTCAAAGTCCCCCCACCCATCCCTTCTTTGGACTCCTATGAACCAAACACAGGTCCTCGAGTTTGCAAGCCACTTTACACTAAGCCACATCCCCAAGCCCCAGTTCAGTTACTGTTGCTTTGCTTCATTTCTAAAGCAGTGTATCAGTTGTATGAAAAGGGAAAAGAGAGCAAGCAGCTAGGTAGACTGACCTCATTGGTTCCCTGTGTCTCCTGGTGGCCTGCGTAAGGTATAATCGGTGCAAGATTCATCTTTGTGAGTCTCCAGATAAGTTTTATTACATTGCTTCATATCAGTGCCCACCAGGAGGACTGGTGAATGCAGTACCCAGCCGTAATGGGCAGGTACTTAGGCCAGCACCAGCACAAACTTCCCTTGGTGGATATATTACAACACCTAGAGGGTTTCCACTGACTTCTACCTAAGGCTTTGTGGAAACCCTGGCCACAGTTGATGGTTCTCTTTGACTTTCTCACCTCTGACACCCAATTAATCACCAAGCATTATTCTTTATAATTCATTCTCATTCTGTCTCTGTCTGTCTGTCTGTCTGTCTGTCTGTCTGTCTGTGTCTCTCTCTGTCTGTGTCTGTCTGTGTCTCTGTCTCTCTTTCTGTCTCTCTCTCTCTGTCTCTCTCTCTGTCTCTCTGTCTCTCTCTCTGTCTCTCTCTGTCTCTCTCTGTCTCT
>NW_004524640.1:2648858-2659339 GCF_000260255.1 Octodon degus
TCTCTCTCTCTCTCTCTCTCTCTCTCTCTCTCTGAGTCAGGGTCCCACTGTTCATTTTAGGCTGGTCCTGCCTGAGCTCACTTTGTAGCCCAGACTGGGCTGGAACTCACAGTGATCCTCCTGCCTCAGCCTCCCAAGTTTTAGGATTACAGGCACAGGTCACCATGCCCAGCTGTTATAATTACTATTATTTTTTTTTATTTAGGGCAGTGTCTACAGGGTCTATAGGGTCTCACTGCATAGATCAGACTCATAGTGATCCTCCTGTTTACAGCCTCCCAAGTTCTGGGATTACAGGCACATGCCACCACACCCAGCTGTTTATAATTCTTAACAATCTCTCAGACCCATCTGCTTTCCTCAGTTATCCATCACCTAGAAGACTATTATCCCATCCCACTCTTGCTGTCCTCTAATCCATTCACCACAGATCTTTTTAATTGCAAATGTGTATCACTCTCTTAATTTTTTTTTTTTTTTTTGCCAAAATTCAATGGATAACCCCTTTTCAAACCTTGCTTACAAGAAAGCCTTTTTTAAAATGTTAAGAATTTCAGGATGGAGGAGCTGGGGATATAGCTCAGTGGCATAAGCACTGGTCTGGCAAGCACAAGGTCCCAAGTTTGATCCCCAGTACCAAAAAAAGAACTTCAGGATGTAAATACCAATCAAAAGTATGTGTTTTATTTCATTTTGCCTTTTGGAGTCTGCTTAGTGTCAAACTCTGGCTTCTTCACCTTGTTTTAACTTGTCACCTATTATGTAGTTTATTCCATTTCATTTTAATATTATCTACAAACTGAATAGTTCCCAGTTCTCCTCAGTTCATGAAACCCAAGTGATATGCCTGACATAAAACTTTTAATCCAACACCATTTCCTCTTCTGGGCACCATTTTTCGGTTGCCAATTAGATGGCAAAAATCATTAGCCTTATAGTTCTGTAGGCCATTATCTTCACAAAGGCAGTAATGGTGAGATCAATTAGATTAATTAAATCGACACGTAATTTCCCAACTCACTTGTTAACTTTCCTGTTGTTAGAGGAGCAATCCCGTCATGTATCAAATATGCCTTGGAAAGCAGAGCTAGATTTGCTAAAACTTCTAATGAGCAGGATCTTATTATGGCTCCCAAGCTGAACTCATGATGGACCCGCATCATTTAAAAGAAGTTACAAATTACTGCAATTGATGAAGTACAAAAGTGAGCTGAGAACATGGCTTGTATCCTGTAGGGCCCACATAATATGGTTCTATTCAGTCTGTTCCAGACAGCTGCATAATAAGTTTCTAAATTTGGTATGGGCTGTGTTACTTCCGGGGCAGGAAGTAGCTTTACACCTTATAGGTTCCCTACATGATGGTAGCTACTGCAGTTCAGATAAGATGAAAGTGAAATGTTAGCATTAGAAGGAAGTAGCTGTACTTATGGGTGCTGCATTAAAACTAGAAACGATAATCATACCTGTTTTAATATTAAAGCTATCAAGGGCTTGAGATATAGCTCAGTGGCGCAGCACCTGTCGGCAAGCACAAGGTTCCAAGTTCAATTCCCAGTACAGAAAAATCAATCAATAAAATAAGATATTGAGACTCCAGTATGGGTCCCAAGTATAAATTCAGCTACATACCTAGCACTTTTGTCATTACTTTTCTTCCTTCTGTCTTGTGTACTGTTTGTGTAAAGAAATGTACTATTGCTATTCACAGCTAAGGGAGGATTTCTCAAATGTCCCTTTATGTATAGTTCAAATTGAAAATTTTTCAGTGTCTTTGTGTTGCAGGCAATCTGAGTTAGATAGAAAATTGTAGACAGTCAGACAAGGTCAGGCCCTCGAAGGAAATAACAACAGCCAGACGCCTTACAACTGTGGGAAGGATGGAGGCCCCTGCTGTAAATTGAACCTAAAGACTAGCATCCAGGATCGATCATTACTCAGGAAGAATTATTGTATGAAGGCCTCCCGATAAGGTCCTGTTTTACATTCATGCCCGCTTGCTACGTGACTTGCTACCCCATTTGGTCCTGGGCCTAATCAATTTTACCTGAGTAAATGGTGCTTGTAATCCCATTTATTAACCATAGTTTAGTCCCACCCTGCATCTGCCTAAGCGAGACCCCTTTGTCTCTACCTCAACACCACATGGTTTTATACTATAAAAGTCCCTGGAAGAAACAGCTTCCTGGGCAACCTGCTCAGGTCCCCCTTTTGTCCCTCTCTGACAAAAGCTTTCCTTTCCAATAAAGTTTTACCCTCAACTTCTGTTTGTTCCTAAAATTCATTCTTCGGTTTTAGAGAACACGAACTCATCCAGGCCAGGTTGGGAATTTCACGTTCCTATATCATTTGTACTGCCCTTCATATAAAACTCAGTATCACTGCTTTGGTGGGATTTATTTTATTTCTCATTAATAAAAAGATCAAACCCACAGCTTCATATGTGCTAGCCAAATGTACTACTGAGCTACAACCATCAACTGTTTAAAAATGTTTCTTCGTTTAATTTTGAGAAGTTTTTGAATTGCTGTCCTCAAATTTTTGATCCTCCTGGCTGAGCCTCCCAAGTAGCTGGAATGACAGAGGTGTTCATCACCACAGCTGGCAATATGATACATTTAAGTAGAGGAAAAAGTCAGTAAACAAGTGTATACCAAATAGGAGCTAGGGAGCTGTCTCAGCTGCATAAGTACGTGCCTAGCAAGTATAAGATCCTGAGTTCAGTCCCTGGTAAAAAAAAAAAAGTTACAGCAAATGCACACACACACACACACACACACACACACTAAAGAATAATACATAATGAATGGGGGGGCTCATGCCTACACAAGAGAGGCTGAGATGGGAGTATCACAGGTTTGATAATTTAATCAGACCTTGTTTCAAAATAAAATTTAAAAGGGAGAAGGATGTAGCCCAGAGATACAGTGCTTATCTATCATGTGTTAGCTTCTGGGTTCAATCTTCATTACTATCCCCAACCCCCAAAAGAAGCAATGCAAAAGTTTGGCAGAAGAAAGATGGTAAAGAAATTATTCTCTGTAATAATCTCTAGTTGTGAATTTGTTCTTATTTCCTCATAGTTCTTTCAAGGTATTTGTTTATGTACGTTAGACTGTTATTCAGAGCATACAGGAAATTGTGATACCTTGCTGATGAGTTAAAGATTTTTTTTAGTTAACAATTTTAAATTATAAAGCTATCTGCTGGTATTTTTTACCCTTAAAGTATATTTCATTTTTTTAAAGAAATTTTACTGAGAAACAAATAGCAATGAGACAGTTTCAAAACTGATTAGTAGGACAGTTTCAATAATTAATACATGGCATATTGTTGTCTTCGTAGTGGTTATTCATAGTACAAGATGCAGACATGATATCCTGTCCAAACACTATTAGTACAAATCTTTCTTCTCATTGAATTAAGAGAAAGTAGCTGTATATCTATCCTAACTATTTTGTATATACGGATAGAAAATGGTCCTTCATTTGTATCCCCTTTCTTTGTTTAGTTTTGTCAGAGATGGGTATTCCATTGCCATTTCAATATTGTAGGTGAGTGAATTCAGCAAAATATTCCAATGTAGTTCAGTAGTCCATAATAGTAGTGGGTTATCTGCAGGACTGGCAATTTTTGACTTGAGCATTTTACAGCTGAGCATATTAATATGGCTACTTTTTGTCCCTCATTTTTAAGCCTTTCTGCTGGATGATTAAGACCAAGATAAAGCAAGACCTATATAAGAAGAAATGTAGCTTTTGTATCTGACAAGGTCAGTCAAATCCAGTCAGAATTTATCCTGTAACCCTGTACCACAGTTTGTAGATACTTTGTCAGTGTCAGCCATGTGGATGAGTCACGGCCATTGCTTGACCAATTTGCTCTCTGTGAAAGCCTGAGAGAATGTTTTCTCTCCATGTGACTCTCCTTAGGCACACTCTACATCATTGATTACTTTCCTCTGTGGCCCCATAATCCCCTTGATCAGAAAATTTGGGACACTACTGAGTTACAGGATGTTACAGTACAGATTCTCTTATGTCCTGAGTCCTCACTGACCTTGAAAGGCGAGGGCCAAAATGTTGGCTGTCACAATAAATAAATAAATAAATAAATAAATAAAATTTTTAAAAAATGTTGGCTGTCCTTGTAGCCCTTCTTTTTCTCTAATTTTTGGTCTGCAAACGTAAGTTGTTAACCCTCCAGAAGAAAAGCTTGATGATTAATTTGTATTAATATAGCTAGATCTGCTCTCTTTGGAGCAGTATCCCTTTAGCATATTTTTTAAATTCCTTTCTACAACTCCTGTATTTATAATTTTTGTTTCTTGTGAGCAATGCTGTTCAGTAAATGAATTTATTAAATGAAGGCAACAGACATTAGAGAAAGTGAAAGTGAAGGTCTTGTCTACTTGGTTATTTCTCTCTGTCTGTCTCTCTCTCTCTCTCTCTCTCTCTCTCTCTCTCTCTCTCCCTCTCTCCCTCTCTCTGTCTGTCTGTCTGTCTGTCTGTCTCGGTTTCACTTCAAACTCACTATCCTCCCTCAGCCTCTGAATTACTGGCATTACCAAGTTTTGACCCTCTATTCTGTGTCTTTTGAAGATTTTTTTTTTTGATTTTGAAGATCTTTAAGGAAATTTTACCTACAGGGCTCAGCCTTCCACCACATGCCTAGGGGTTCTGTAGCAGTTGCTCTCCTGCTAAGCACAGAGAGCTCTGGCAGAAGGTCTTTGGTATAAAACAGATTATTCAACTGTATGTTAAGAAACTGGGTTAAGGTGGTGATTTCGCCCATGGTTTGTGAGCACGCCCCCGCTTTCCTTCCTGTGACATGTAAACACAGTCTAATTATAAAATTCTATTTCAGTGATCATAGTTTCTAGAAGTGCGAAAGTGCTGCAGCAAAAACAAGTCTGATAGTATCCTGGAGAGAAATAAGCCAGAAGAAGCATGATAGTTGACTACTTCTTTATTGATCTTGTTATTAAGGAATTAAATTGACTTCTTTCATATTATCCTTTTCATTCCCAGAGCAAAGCATGCATTTTCTCATCTTTGTTTTTCCCCCTAATTTAGTTTCCCCTTTATCTTAACACCTACTGTCTACCCAAATCGAACCACTTCAACATCAATTAATGTCTTCGACTAACCTTTTACATGTTATATAAGGTATAAAATATGTACCTTTATTTCCAGAAGGGTAGGATTTAGGAGCATAGGTAACACATCTGTGCATTACAAAAAGTAATCAATGGCTGAATATCCACAAAGCACTGAGCAAATAGTTTAGACAATATATACTAAAGGAATTCAAAATGATCCAAGAATCAAAGACTCCAATAGAAGATGGAATTTAAGGGTTAGACATATAGCTCAGTTGTAAAGTGCTTGCCTTGCACCTTGGGTTTGATTCCCAGCACTAGCGGAAAAGGAAAAAAAAAAAAAAAAAGGGAAGATAGAATTCAACCTGGAGGTTTTTTATTTTATTTATCCATCTATGTTGGTGGTTTTGTGTATCCAACCAAAGACCTTACACATGATAGGCAAACACTCTACCACTGAGCTACATCTCAAATTAGCAAGATCTAGACAGTGGGGATTCAGTTGGGAAAAAAAAAGTATTTTACAAACAATACTTATGGCGCAGTATAAAAACAATGACAAGTCTAATTTGAATGGAGTTCACATTTATAGAGAAAAGTGCCAACTTGAAATAAAAGTAGATTCTGACTACAAATATATTGTATATGGCAGCCAGAACTGGGAGGAAAGTGATTCACAGGGTAACGCTAAAGAGTAAAAGCATTATTATATAGGCAAAGAAAGGCATATAAGAATTTCACAAAACAAGAAGCCTAATTAGAGCATTTTACTACAATGACAGTTACATAAGGATCAGGATAAACTGAACTGCTAAAAACTGAAAGCTAAGAGTAATTGCTGTACTTTAGTTATTAAATTAACATGTATGTATAACTCTGTTAATGGAACTGAGAGTTAAGAAGCAAATCTTTGAAGAAGAACTGATGACACTTGGATACTGCAGATAGTAAAAAGAAATCAGAAGAACAAAAAAATGCCTCTGTTTTGAAAGAGTGAAGAATAAGTGGTAGTATTATTACTGGAATTCCTAATGGAAATGTAACAGCATAACATGAATGCAAAAAAAAAAAAAATTAAAACCTTTCATTCATTTCTGTCATGGTTTGAGGTTTTTGCAAGGGAACAAGTCAATACAGGACATAATTTATAAGATTATTTTATAATGAATCACCTAAAGAATCATATACAAGAGTTCAGGAAATCTATCCGCACACTAAAAACCAAAGAGTCAAGATGAGAGCTTGGATCCTAGTATTCTGTATGAGTCCAGCTGAAAACTTAGAGCTCATAACAGTGCCTCCCACAAGTCCATCTGGAGGTCTAGCGCTTGTGACAATGTCTCATGCAGGCCTGCTTCACAGATCCACACTGGGAAGGACCAAAGTTCAGTAGTGGGAGCTAGAAAGTCTGTGCCAGTGGAATGAAGGATCTGTGCTAGCAGGCTGAGGGATCTGAACTGGAGCTAGGAAGCAACGCACAAGGTAAGAACCAGAGCTCTCCACAAAAATACCACAGCCATCCTCAGCAACAGTGAGGTCTGGGCTCCTCCAGAGATGAGGAAAGCTGAGTTCCCATCAGGAAAGCCAATGTGACAAACTTCGCCAAGAGGCTGAGCAGTAAACCATCTTCTCCTCCAGAGCCAGGAAGTGATTCTCAAAGTGAGGACCCAAGCTCCTCGAAAATGAGCTGTAGCCATTCTCAGCGACAGCGAGGTCTCCAGCCCCTTCTCCAACAAGAACAGCCAAGTTCATCAGGAAAGCCAACACGACCACGTCACCCAGCAGAACAGCCCAAGAGAACCAGCAACTTCTACAACAGCTTCCCTGATAGCTTTCCAGATCTGCCTCTTCCGCTGCTAACAACAATCCTCAGGTGCGCCTCCCAACCCAGCACCATGCTAGTTCAATTTAGCTGGGTGCTAACCTCCAGTTAGCTATCCACTACAGCCTCCCTCTAAGTTTGTTTTTCTTTTAGAAGTTATGTGTTGGACCAGGAATGGTAGCACATGCCTGTAATCTCAGCAACTCCTGCACACTGAGATAGGAGAATCCTGAGTTGAAGACTAACCTGGGCCACTTTGCAAGACCCTGCCTCAAAAGAAAAAAGAAGCTACATGTTGAGTGTTAAATTATCCTAGCTTTGGGGCACCTTGGATTTCTAGTGACAGTGTATGGAATGCATCTCTTTGCAAAGCAGACACTATTACTTGGTACATGTTGAAGTTTAGTTTTCCAAGGGTCCTTGGCTCTACAGCCTGTACTGTCTTTTCTTTACTGACCCACAACTGGAAATGATGGTTTGAAATGCCCCCTGAAACTATAGTTTTATGAAAAAAAGCAGAGATTAGCTGTGAAGATACCTTTGTCAGTGATCTTGGTTACTATAATCCTAGACTAACAGGATAAGAGGACCAGGTAGATAGCTCAGTAGTGTAAACACCTGCCTGGCAAGCGTAAGGACCCGGGTTCAATCCTCAGTATTGCATGCCATGCCAGCCTCACAATGAGCTGGCCACTGAAACTGGGCATGGTGTTACACACCTGTAATCCCAGCGCTGGAGAGGCTAAAACAGGAGGATCACTACAAGTCCGAGCTCCATAGCCAGACTTTGTGCCAAATACATATTTTTTTTTAAGGGATATGAGTAGTTTATATCTGAGAAGAAAAAATACAGCTGGTGGGTGGCATCTGGAATTTTCTTGGAAAGCTCAATCTTGATGCCAAATAAAGCATGAAAGCTAGGAATGGAAGATAATCAGAAAAAAAAATGGTACTATTTTTTAAAGAAGTTTTATTATGTAACAAGCTAACATATAATATTTATTTTAATGACTTGTAGTGCTAGGGATTAAGCTCAGGGCCTGGCACATGGAAGGCAAGGACTATAGCACCGAGCTGAACACTTTTGGTTGCAAAAATTATAATTAACTGCACCAAAGGCTTATTAGTGTGCAGTGTAGCCTACCTTCAGAGAATACACTAATGGGCTTTGTAGTCACAGTGGGGAGAGGAATCACAGAAATCGTGTTTAGGAGGAAACAAGCGCCTTGTTCGTGAGGCCTTTTTAAAAAATCTTTCTTTTTTCAGGAGTTATAAAAGTCACAGCGCTCCACTACGGAAAGCAGTGTGGACACTCTCAGAAAACTAAACCGAGCGATTCCATTTGACCCGGGTAGCCCCCTTCTAGGTATCTTCCCAAAAGAGTTAAAAATAACTGTATCACAGGGATAGATGTATACCTATGTTTATAGTGGCAGAGATTATCATAGCTAGATCTTGGAAACAGTGGGTATGTCTATCAAGAGATGAGTGGATAAGGAAAATGCATGTATACACGATGGAATAGCACGCTGCCATAAAGAAAGAGAAACTTGGGGCGTTTATCAGCAGATGGATGCAGTTTGAGAATATAACATGACATAAGCCAGACACAAAACTTAAATATCACATGGTTTCTCTTATACGAGGAAACCTAAATCTAAATCCAAGTTTATGTGTAGGTGCTGGGGTTGTAGCTCCGTGGCACAGTGCCTGCCTGGCAAGTGCGAGGTCTTGAGTTCAATTCCCAGCATCCGGTCAGAAAAACCCTAAAGAGAGAGAGAGAGAGAGAGAGAGAGAGAGAGAGAGAGAGAGAGAGAGATAAGATAAGATATAACTAGGAAGGAGGAAGAGATTCAAGTCACTACATTACTATGGTATCAAAAACATTTTAATATATGTGCTAATTTATTTTATGTATTTATTATTTTCTCTTAGTTCCTTGCAAAGAAAGTTTAATACTATTTTCACTTTATTCTTTGTAAGGGAATTTTTTTGCCTCTGAATACTTTGAAGATAATGCTGCCGTATAGTGTATTATTGTTATTCTCTTACTCTGTTATGAAATTTTGTTTGTTTGTTTTTTTAATTTAAAAGTCTCAGTGTGGGCCAGGGAAATAGCTGAGCGGTGTAAGCACCTGCCTGGCAAGTTTAAGATCCTGAGTTCAATTTCCGGTATCAATCAATCAATCAATCAATCACAGTGTTTTTGCTCAATAATAATATGATGGAAATTCTAAAAAGTATTACGGATTTCTGATATTGTGAACAAAGCACAAAACTAGAAACTGCCCCTTTGGGCTGGGCCTGTGGTGCCTGCCTATAATCCCAGCTACTTGAGAGTGTGCCCAGCCTCAGCCACGTAGCAACAAACAAGGGGAGGGTGTAGCCAGGTGACAGAACCCCCCCCCCCCCGGTTCAGCCTCAGTAGGAAAAGGCCTCGAAGCACACACACAACACATGATGCACCTATCCAGAGTCTTGCTTGTGCTTAACTGTCATCTAGCTCTTACTGGCCTCCACACTTCCATGTTCCAAGCCATTGTCCCACTCCTCAAGTTCTCATTTCTGTCCTGCCTCCATCTTTTCTCTTTCCTCCCTCCTTTCCTGTCTCCTCTGGTCTCATCAGGCTGTCTCCCTGTTGTTCCCCTCCCCTCTGTTCTCCTCCCGTTCCCTTCCCCTTCCCTTCTTCTCCCCCTCCGCTCCCCATCCCCATTCCTCCTCTTCCCCTCCCTGCTTATTTTCAGCGCTGGGCCAGGACCAGAGCCTTGTCCATGCTAGGCAAGCCCTCCCTCCTCACAGAGCTACACTTCCAGCCACACCCTTCTTTTTTATCTTAAAGAACAAAAACTTGCTTAGTTTCCAGTTATCTCACCTGTAGCATCTAATAAAAAGTGCCACCAACAAATGAGTATTTGAACATTACATTTTCATTTGAGAGGACATTTGCAGACCAACATGCAGTTGTAAGAAATAAGATCGCATGTACCTCTTTTTCTTTTTGAGAACAGAGTCTCACTCCCCTGCCCCAGATGGCCTGGAACTCCTTAGCTCAAGTTTCCTCAAGCTCCTAAGTCAGTGGGACTACAGGCACATAGTCCTGGGCTTGGGCTTCCACAGGTACTTTACCCAGTTTCCCATGCCAATTGATCCAAAGCCCAGAAACCTATAAGTAATGTACATCACATGTTCTCACACATAGAAGCTTAAAAGCTGATCATTAAAAATTCCAGAATAGAGTCATGGGTACCAGAGCCTGGGAAAGTGTAGGGGAGAAGATAATGGAGAGAGGACAATTAAGGGGTTCAGGGGTACAGCTGGACAGGAGGAATAACTTCTAATGCTTTGTAGAAATAGGATAACTATGAGAACAGAAATTAAATATTTTTAAAAAGCTACAACAAAAGATTTTAAATTTTGCAAACGCAAAACATGATAAACGTCTGCTGTGATATACACACCAAATACCTGATCTGTCAATGAGAAATAAAAATATATTTTGATGCAGGGTTGGTGGTTCCATGGTGTAGTAGTTGGAGGGACTGGTTTCCATTCCCTTCA
>NW_004524640.1:2662159-2662826 GCF_000260255.1 Octodon degus
GACAGGACATCATGTCTGCATCTTATACTATGAATAACCACTATGAAGACAACAATATGCCATGTATTAATTATTGAAACTGTCTCATTGCTATTTATTTCTCAAAATAATTAATGAAAAAATAAAAATAAAAAAGATATCTCTGAATCAGTGGTTGAGGGAAGATGGAAAAATAGAATTTTTTATGGGCTGCTCAATACTGAAAACAAAGAAGGATTACATGACAGAAGATAAAGAAAAGAATGTATGAACAGAACACAAGGGAATACCAATCTGCCCCCAAAACAGATAAACTTGAGGCATTTATAAGTAAGTGGATACACTTGGACACCCTAATAGTAAGTGAAATAAATTAGACATCTGAGCTTTAATATCACATAATTTTCTCTTATATTGAAACCAAAGAGTAAAGAGCAAAAGAAAAGATGTGTAATGGGAAGTAGGGGAATGTTTCTCAAATAGGAAGGGCAAGAAGAGATGGAGGGAGGAGGTAGAGGGGAGGGAGAAGGATGTAGGGAAAGAATTGAAGAGAAAAAAATGGAAATGAAACTTTTGTAAATAGTAAAGAATTGGGCCAGGGAGATAGCTCAGTGGCATAAGCGAGGTACAAGTGCAAGGTCCTGAGTTTGATCCCCGGTACCACCAAAAAAAAAAAAAAAAAAAAAAA
>NW_004524640.1:2663777-2668518 GCF_000260255.1 Octodon degus
AAAAAAAAATAAAAAAAAATAAATGTCCTGTAGGCTAGGGATGAAGCTCAGTGGCAGAGCACTTTCCTGGCAGGTAAGTGTTCAATCTCCAGGACCATAAGAAGAAAAATAAATTATTCTGCACTTCCTGCTTTACTAGTTAGCTAACCATCGCCAGCAGGGATGGCTTGCCGAGGCCAGTTACCTGCTACCTCATTGTGTAACCAACTGAGGTTGCAAGTCATTCTGGAAGAACTGAATTGATCATTTTAATCACACTCAATGGAACTAATTACATAATTGTGAGTTGAAGTTTAATTCCATTAAGAGGTTGATTCTCTATTGTTATGTGGGCAAATATATTAAGAAAAAACTCAGAGTTTTTCTTTTCAATACACATTCCCCTGTGTCAAAACACACTGCTTTTAGTAGTGTTGTGGTAAGCAGAATCCTCAACTGGATCCAAAGATTTTCAAGCACACTGTGGGACTGTGTTTGCCCAAGAGTGTGAATAGTATGAATTTAATTCTCATGATTATGTTATGTCAAACGGCAGAGTTGAATTTATGGTATGGCATTATCTGGGTGGGCATGACCTAACCTTTAAAAAAAGTAGCATTTTCTCTGGTTGATCCAAAAAGAGGAAGTTTCTGAATTGTGTTCCTGCTACCCTGGATGAAAGCAAGTATATGGGCTGTGAAGTGACAGTGGATCTAAAAGAAGCCCCTCGCTGCTGAGAGCCATTCCGGGCTGACAGCTAAAGAACTGGGAACTCAGTAACTATAGAGAATTGAATTCTATTAACTATTCCACTGAACTTAGAAATGGATTTTCCCTCCCCAAAATCCCCAAAATCTCAGTCTGGCCGACATGTTGGCTTCAGCCTTGTGATACCTGGAGCAGAGAACCCGTCCATATTACACCAGACTTCTGCACAGTTAGTGAGGTGGAGAATGGAGAGAAACCCAAGGTTTTTGTTTTTGTTTTTGTTTTTGTTTTTTTACCTAAAGCCCTATCCCTTTGAAAATCCACATGATACAGGAAAAACACAACTCCTGATCTATTAGATATCAAATGTGTCGAGTTGGTGGCCTCATAAGATGAAAGAATGAAGATGAAAACCAAAGGAGGAAATTAGGAGGGTTTTATTAGAAATAAGGAGAAGAAGAATAGCTCATGGATTTGCAGGAGATTTTTCACAGTGGGTGGCTACCAAGGTTCTTTGTCAGGGGTGATTTATTTATTTATTTTTTATTTTTTATTTTTTGGCAGAACTGGGGATTGAACCCAGGCCCTTGCACTTGCCAGGGAAGCACTTATTCCATTGAGCCATCTCCCCAGCCCCTGTCAGGGGTGATCTATACAGCAAAGTCACAACATAGGTTCAATGTGGGCAGGCTACAGTCAACCTGCAGGTTAACAAGTAGAGCTGTTTAACTAATTGTCTTAGTTACTCTTCTCTCGTTGCTGGGACAAATACCCAACACTCAAAATGAAGGAAGGAAAGGTTTATTTAGCTCACAGTTACTGGAGGTTTCAGTCCATACTCAGCTGGGTCCAATGCAGAGCAGCACATAGCAGAAAGCAACCTTTCATGGTGGTGGCAAAGAGCAAGAGTGCAAGGGAGGGGTAGCAGCAGCTCAGGCAGCTGGCTTCCCTTCCCACCTTACATTGTAATGCAAATTACCTGCCCCAGGGTAGGGGAAGTTCTCACACCTATGGGTACTTCCCAGTACTTACCCACCTGTGGGTAATCCCAGCAGTACTAAAACCCATAATCCCAGCCTTGGATCACACATAATCCCAGTGGATCATGAGTTAACACAAACTCTAGAAGTCCTCACCCCATGACTGCATGAGGCTTTGGGGGGACAACTAGACACAAACCATAACACTAATATTGGTCCAATAGGGAAAAGAGTCATGCAGCAAACATACATGGAAAGAAGAAAGGAATTTCTGAGAAGGGTGGGAGTGTGGGTCTGGTGTTTCTTTCCACCACTCTATGTGTCTGATGTTTAGTATATCTGGCACAGATGGTGCTAGTTACAGCATAATCTCAGGTCGCTGTTTATCTTGAAATCTGGTCATTTGCAACTCCATCCTGAGGCCTGGTTCTCCTTAAATTTGCCTCCCGCCCCGGTTCTGATGTCTCTATATTTCATACCAGTTTCCTCCAGGGCCCAATCCTTTTCTGCCTATGTATTAATTTCTATTTAATTTAGCAGCCCATAAGAAGCACACTAAGGACCAGTGAGATAGCTCAGTGGACTAAGTGCCTTCTTAGGCAAGTGCAAGGACCAAGGTTCGATCCCCAGCACCACATGCTGCACCAGCACCCCTCCCCCCCCAGACACATTGAGCTGGCCACCGAGACCAGATGTGGTGCTGCATGCCTATAATCCCAGTGCTGGGGAGGCTGAAAACAGAAGGATCACTCCTAGTCCGAGCTGCATAGTGAAACCCTGTACCAAACACATCATAAAAAAAAAAAAAAGAAGGAAAAGAAGCACACTGAACTTATATTGTGAAACTAGCAAAAATGTTTCTGTTACCAAAAATTCATATGTGGAAATTTAATCCCCAATTTGAAATTATTAAGGCTTTGGGGTGAGGCTGGCCTTTCCTAAAGAAAAAAAAATTAAAAATCCTTCCAGAGCTACCTGGCCATTCTACTTGGTGAGCGTGAGCAAAAAGATACCACTATGTGAAACAGGAAGTTGCCCCTCCCCGGTATAATCTCTAATACATTGTTCTTACACTTTTCAGCCTCCAAAATAGTGAAATACAAATGTTTGTTGTTTATAACTCACACAGTTTATGACATTTTGCTTTTGAAGCCAAGTGAAACTTGCAAAGATTTATGACAAAAGAAAAACAGTAATAAATGTTCATGTAGCCCGGACTCGTGTTTGAACTATATTCAATAGTAAGTATAGCATGTGTGTCAGTTCATCGTTGTCATGAATTAACTTCTTTTCTTATTACTGGCACATAAGTTATTTCTAAGCAAATATTCAACCTTGTAAAAAAGTATGAGAATTTGTACTGTAACGTCATGTACCTCAGTAGTGTCCCAAATTTTCTGATCAAGAAGATTATGGGGCCAAAGAGGAAAGTGATCGATGACATAGAGTGGGCCTAAGGAGAGTCACATGGGGAGAAGACACTCTCTCAGGCTTTCACAGAGAGCACATTGGCCAAGCAATGGCCGTGACTCATCCACATGACTACACTGATAAAGGTTCTACAATCTGAGGTACAGGATCTCAGGACAAATCCTGAGGGCATTTCACTGACCTTCTCAGACCAAAAAGCTACAACTCTTGTTGCATAGGTCTTGCTTTACCTTGGTCTTAACCATCCAGGAGAAAAGTATGAAGTCGAAATATAAGAAATAAAGCCATGCTGTTAAGTTGAGCTGTGGGGGACTCAGGTCAATAATTTCTGACATTGCCAGTTAAACAGAAGACCCAATGCTATTATGGGCTACTGGACTCTTTTAGAATATTTTGCTGAGTTTACACACCTATAATATTCAATAATGGAACTTAGAAAAAATGGGGTATACCAATGAACGTCCATTTTGTATCTGTGTATTCAAAGAGGTTGGGATAGATATATAGTTGCATTCTCTTAATGAATAGAATGATTTGTTCTAATGGTGTTTGTAAATAGGATCACAAGTCCGCATCTTGTACAGCAATTAACCACTAAGAAGAATATATGCAGTGTATTATTTGTTGAAACTGTACTTCCGATTTGATTTGAAACTGTCTCATTGCTGTTTATCAATAAAACTTTGGAAAAAAAAACTTAGACACCTTTGATAAATTTAAGCATTTCTTAAGTCGGTCATTGGTTTCATGAAAGACAACAGGCTTCTCACTTTTGTCAAGGAAATTGCTACTACATCCCCACGTTCTATGTTCATGAGATTTTTTTATAAAACGTTGCCTTTTAAATTTGTTTCTTGGCACAAAGACAAATTTGGTTGCATTTTAAATTTAATAGTCAGTAGCTTAAACATAACAAGCACAATATTGGCTCTTTTTAACTGAGAAATCACACTCATTCATCCACTCAGCAAATATCTGTTGAGCTGCAGCTGTTTAAATTAAGCTCTGAGGACACAAAAGAACAACATGAATACTGTCCTAGGAAATTACTCTAGGCAGAGAAGACTATTAGCCAGGAAATGCAACGCAGCAAGTCAAGTGCTTTGAGCATCAGGAGTAAGAAGTTATGGAAATATTTAATGGGAAGAGCATCTAACCTGGTTTGGGAGAGTAGGAATGTCATTCAAGGGAAGGTGTATTAGCTTTCCATTGTTGCTGTAACAAATTACCACAAAGTTGCATGGCTTAATACAACTAAATTTATTGTCTTGCAGTTCTTCTGGCCCTAGGATTGAGGACTATGAGAAGAAATCTAAAAGACAGTCTAGAGTAGAAGGAGCGACCAGAAAAGACTGATGTAGTTAAATCTGATTGAGTGAATCTCAGGGAGATACATTGATGAATTTTAAGCAAGAATTCAGTGTGATCATGTATGTATTTGGTTAACTATCTGTCCTTGATGAAAAGCATATCACAGGAGACAAGACTAGAAGTAGGGTGTGGGGCTGGGGCAAGCATGAAAAGAGTGATGCATAAAAAGGCCCAGTGAATCTGAGGTACGGGATCTCAAGATAAATCCTGAGGACATTTCGCTGACCTTCTCAGACCAAAAAGCTACAACTCTTGTTGCATAGGTCCTGCTT
>NW_004524640.1:2668618-2669600 GCF_000260255.1 Octodon degus
TTTACCTGTTTCATTTACTCCTTTTTCTCCTGTGTTTAATTGCTTGCCCTATTTAGTTGGTTGCTTCAAATGACAAGCAGCATGTGAATACATATTTGACTAGTCAAAATGTTGCAAAGTGGCCATGCAGCCAAATAGCATGATACATTGTTATAACCAGGTCCAAAAATATAGTGAAGGTTTTGGCAGTGACAAAGGGTATTGGCCAGAATGTTAGCCTGCCTGTCAGTGATGGAAACTGTAACAGATAAAAGGCTACAAGAGGATATGAAATGCACCAAGGCTGAAATACAAGTAAAATGTTCTTTTTTTTCTGATTACCTTTTTATTTTATTAAAAAAAGAGGTTTATAACAAAATAATAGGAGGATAACAGCAGGTAATGCACTGAACAGCAGCATCTTCAATTTTCCAAGTAGTTACTCGGTACAAGACGTGGGCATAAAGAATTCTCCAATCAGTATTAGCACAAGCCTTGCTTTTCAATGAACTAAAAGACATTGACAATATAACAAACTTACATTTTTCTCCTTTTGCCCTTCCTTCCCTTTTCCTTTCTCCCATCCCAGTTCCTTTTTCTTTTCTCTTCTTTTTTTAAATTTTAATTTAATTTTATTTTGAAAATTAAAGGCAGAGTGAGATTTTAAAAAGAAGTCAGAAACAAAGAAACAGGGCAACATACAAGAGCATGTATGTTACAGATTTTCAAGCCAAGAATAGCTGATAAACAATAATTAGTATATTATCTATTTTATCATCAAATCTGTTGCTTAGATTAGCAGATATCATTACGTAAGATTGGACTTTTGGGGCAGCCAGATAGCTCAGAGGACTTAAACACCTGCTTAGGCAGAGCACAGGGGCCGGGGTTCGATTCCCAGTGTGCCCTGCCGGCCCCACCCCTAGGGCATGCTGAGAAGGTAACTGAGACTGGGTGTGGTAGTGCATGCCTATAATCCCAGTGCTTTGGAGGCTGAAAACAG
>NW_004524640.1:2669700-2671517 GCF_000260255.1 Octodon degus
ATACTCTCAGAAAAATGCAGTAGGATCACCCAAAGACATTGGGTCATTATAAAAAGGCACAGTGTATACTTCAGTTTAAATGACATCCCTAAAAAGGCAAACAACAAGGACAGAAATTGGGTAATATTCTCCAGGGGAGCAGGGCAGAGGGCACTATTAAGAAGCATAAGAGAACTTATGCAGGGAACGGAATTGTTCGATATTTCATTGTACTGGCACGACTACATGTGTTTATCAAAGTGCAGTGAACTGTACATTTGAAAGGGGTTAACTGTGTATGAGCTGTTCTAAGATATAAGATTTTAGAAAAGAGTCTAGCTGAAAGGAGTCTAGGTAGTAGCTTATTAGTATTTTATATATAAATAATAATCTCGAATGGCAGACTTAAATTTCAATGGCAGGAATCATATTAAGTGGCAGGAATATTATTAGATTCTAGGAATATTATTCATATTTGATTATCCTTTAAGCAGCTGATGGACATTTGGGTTGTTTCCATGACAATAATGTTCTGAGAGTCCTCCTATAAGGTTTTGTATCTTGAAACCATAATGGTAAGTGAAATACAATATTGTATGGTCTCTCTTAATGGAAAAACCCAAAAAAATAAATAAAAGATAATAGGAAGTTGGAAGAACTTTGTCAAGGGAAGGAAGAGGGGTGGAGAGGGTGGAGAGCAAGCAAAATGGGATTTAAAAAGAGAAAAAATGGAAATAGATCTTTAGCAAATGAGAAGGGGAACAAGTGCTGGAAAGAGAAATGGAAGGGTAGGGGAACAAAAAGAATTAAAATGCATTTTGTACATGTGATAAATGTAATCTTTATGTACTATAAATATGTACTAATAAAAAAGATTTTGCATAGACAAAAAAATAAAAAAATTAAAAAATAAAAAGGCCCAGTGCCAACCCCACCCCCAGGTCATGCTGAGAAGGCAATTGAGACTGGGCGTGGTGGCGCGCACCTGTAATCCTAGTGCTTGGGAGGCTGAAAACATGAGAATCACTATGAGTCTGATCTATGTAGTGAAACCCTGTACATCCTGTAGACCCTGTTCTAAATTCATTTTTAAAAAAAGACCCCAGAAAACTCTGTAATAAAGATAATACTGTTATACCATGTTTTAGGACATATAATTAGTGCCAAAGAAATAAATATAGTGACTAACTTCTGAAATTTTGAGCTACAGATATGATTGTTAGAGGGCTTATTGAAAAGATGCTATAATAACCCAAATGAATGATCAGAACCTGAAACAGAGACATGACACTGTGCTTAAGGACATTTTGATGGTGTCTCAGTTAATTTCTCATTGTAGTGACACAATACCTGATGTGTATGAGTTAAAACCCCAGGTACATAAGAGTGGGTCCAGAAAGCCCATCTTTAATTTTCTACTGAAAATTTGGACTTTGGCAGAGCAGTAGCATGTGTATGTCTCAGTATCTTTCCCTGAGGGATACAGGAAGTAATCTATGTGTCTACTCACTAGACATGATCAATGGAAAAGTGTGTGCATGTGTGCAAAAGGAACAAAATGGGATTTTAAACTACCTTATTTTTTTGTTTGCAATAATATACTGTAATTCAAAGGAAAAAAGCACCAATATTTACAATAACATGCTCAACTCTCAAAAATATTATGTTCAGTGAAAAAGATAGACTCTAAAGAATACTATTTTTTATTTATTGGATATGGCTTGAAGTATAAAATCTTTTTTTTTCTTTTTTTCCCCATAATTTTATTGATAAACAAATAGCAATGAGACAGTTTCAAATCAAATTGGTAGGACAGTTTCAATAATTAACACATTGCA
>NW_004524640.1:2678297-2690197 GCF_000260255.1 Octodon degus
TTAATTTGCATTTCTCGAATGGCCAGTGATGTTGAACATTTTTTCATGTATTTATTTACCTCTTATATTTCTCCTTCTAAGAAGTGTGTATTCATCTCAGATGTCCATTTTCAAATTGTGTCTTGAAATTTTGGGGCCATAATTTTTTTAGTTCTTTATATATTCTAGATAGAAGACCTTTGTCTGAGTGATTATTGGTTAAGATTTTTTCGAAGTTTGTAGATTGTTACAGTAAAATGCTCTGTATTCACCAATTAAAAACATGTACTGATTATGACACTTCACTAGGTAAACTCTACGCATTCATAGGTCTACTGTACTTAGCAAGGATTTCTCATGGTGATTGCAGGAATGTAAAGACTTACTGAAAAGTAATATGTCAAAGCATGGCATAAAAATTTGTGCTTTTGTAGATGCAAAGACTTATTATGCTTTCAATTTAGACATTTATCCTGGAACTCAGCCATCAGGTCTTTATTCATATGGTAATAAACCAAATGATGTTGTGAACAAACTTGTTGCTCCCATTTACCAAACTAATCTGAATTTGACAATCAATAATTATTTTACCAGTTTCCAATTGATGTGACATTTGCTAGCAGAGAACAAGTTGGCCCATACAGGAACTATACACAGGAACAAACTATACACAGAGATTCCAAATGAAATGCTGCAATTTTACAATTGAGAATTGTACAATACAATCTTTGGATTGTAGAAAGTTACAATGTTGTTCTTGTATGTGGCCCTGCCGATGTCAATATTTCATCAGAAGATAAATATTGACAAGGAAACTTCGACAGAACAGAAGCCTGAGATGGAAAATTTCTACAACAAAGCCAAAGTGGAGTAAATGTTGTTGATGAGTTATGCAGCAACTATTATGTCACTTGAAACACAAAACATTTGGCCAATGATTGTGTCTCATTCAATCCTAAACATGTGTGGCACAGTTTGATATACAGAAAATAGCAAGTGAAAAATATCACGGAGAAAGATTTTTTTTAAAGGATTAGATCTACAGCTCATAAGAAATCATGTACAACAGAAGAAAAAGAAAATGTTTCTTTCCAGGGAACTGCATGGACCACAGTGGTGAGCTGACAGATAAAGAGAGTAAGTACAGCATCATAAAGACCTACTGCAATGACAGGAAAAACAATATGTGAACTGTGCCCTAAAAGAAAAGAAGACAGCAAAATACACATGCTATCAGTGTAAGCCATACTTGTGTATGGAACATGGAGTCTTCATGTGTGAAGACTGCCTTGAGTTTGACAGTTGAAGCAAAGCTTATGTCAGTGGTAGATTGTTACTTGTGTTTATACTGTAGTTCACATAAGTTTTTACTTTCAATGTTATCTTTTAGGTCTTGCAAGCAAGGAGACAGCTGATGTGAAAATGTTGATGTCTATTCTAAGCACTCGTTAAATATGTGATACTTTATTTTATTGATAGCTCATTTCCCTACTAAGTGCATGTTGTATGATATAGTAGGAAGAAAAGAGAGGTGACAAGAGTGTCACACAGAAAAGGAAAGCTAAGCACATGTGCTGCCAGTGTGAGACAATGCATGGGACGTGCAGTTGGCACGTGTGAAGACTGCCCGGGATGTGACAGCTGAAGCAAGCCTTATTTTTGTTGTAAAGTTCTATTGGTATTCATTGAACTTCATATAAGAATTTATTTCTGTTGTTAATCTCTTAGGTTTTATAAGCAAGTACACAGCTGATGTGAACTTGTTGTTGTCCATTCTAAATGCACAATACAAATCAAGAATTTAATGCTTTATTTTATTGATATTTTATGTTCCTGTTAACTACACACTTTATTATATAATAAAAACCTCCTGACAAAACAGGGAGAACACTGGGATGTCAAGTATGGCCTACAAAAAGGCCAGGAGAGCAAAACACATGGCTGTCAGTGTAAGTGGTCCATGTGTGTAGAACATGCTGTTGTCATGTATGCAAACTGCCTTAGGTGTGCTAATTAAAGTACAGTCTTTCTGCACAGTGATATTGATATTTTTATTATAGTTCATGTAAGAATTTATGTGTGTTGTTCTTTCTTAGACTTAGCATACCAAAAACCAGTTGATGTTTTTTATAAACACTCAACAAATATTAGAAATTCAAGACTTTATTTTTATGATTTTTTTCTGCTAAGGACTCATTGTTTGATATAGTAAAACTCATAAAATAAAAATTAATATATCAAGAGGAATATTCTGAAGAATAAATGTGGGTCTGACAGACTCATATTTCTGTGCCTGGTTGACAAAATTGGTCTTAGGCTCCATAAAGGAGAGGTTTATTTTGGCTCCCAATTTGCAGGATCCATGGTAGCTGGGTACAAGGTGGGAGGCACAGGGGATGGAAGCACAAAGAGGGACCAAAGGAGGAGAGAAGTAGATGGCCCGCTCCAGGTCATGGACCCAGGGACCTGTCCTCTCTGACCAGGCTTCACCTTCCATCAGTGGACTAATCTACTATTGAGTATCACACTCCTTTGACCCAATCACCTCCAAAAAGCTTCACCTATTTTTGCATGAGCCTTTGGGGAGCACTCATACATAAACTATAGCGGCTGGACTAAGGCAAACTGTAAAAGAAGCACAGGACAGGTGTGAGCTGGTGGTGTTCTTAGTGAGAAAACATACACAATACACATATGTTGACAGAGCAGGAGATGGCAAAGAATGTCAAGAAAGGAAGTGAAGTTCTGTTTTGGAAATGTAGCCCTTAAGAAACTCTGACACACCCAGCCAGGCTGGATAGTGCAGGCTGGTAAGCCTAGCACACTGATGGGCTGATTATAAGGGTTGCAAGTTCCAGCTCTCTCTAGGAAAATCAGCAACTTGGGGAGACCCTTTCTCAAAATCAAAAACTAGGTAGGCAGTTAGGATGTAATTTAGTGCAAAGGCCAAAGTTTCAATTTCCAGTACTATGTATATGTGTGGGAAAAATCTCTGATTCCCATGGCCAGTTGGAATACATGAGTATGATGTGGCCACATGTGTTACCTTTTGCATAGATTTGCTTTTTTTTTCTTTTTATGGGTACTTGGGCATAGAACTCAGACCTTGTGCTTGGCAGACAGGTGCTTATGATCCTGAGCTATCTCCCTGGTTCAACTTACCTAAGTCGAACCAGGTGGTTGGGGTGTAGAATCAAAACTTGAGAGCTAATTTTACAAGGGAAATGGCCGAAGATAACAAATGCCTGCCAAATGTTACAGCTACTAGTAGATCTTCCCTTTGTCCCTGACCCACTTCTAGATCACTACATGTTCACCCTCCTTGCTCACTTAGAGTCTGTGTCTTCAGCTACAGGATATCAGCATCCTATCTCTTGGCTACTGTCACTTACTGCCAACCAAGTTATTCTGTTTTTATCACCAAAGACTTTGACCTTGAACAAGCTATGCATCACTTTGTGTTACTACCCAGAATTCTTTCACGCTGAGATCTTCAATCTGAGCACAACACGTTAGGATTATACTCTTCCAAGTCTTCCCGCAATCACTCCTATGGCAACAGTTCCTTGAGTACATTCATATTTAATGGACCTTGACTCTACCTTGCCAGGATGTTTATCAACTACTCTAGTTTCCGTTCTACCCACACCCAGATTATATGGTAGAGACACATTGCTGTCACATCTGTGTCATATCCTCTCTTTCCGTGCTTTGTTTCCCATTGTCATATTCTCTGACAACCTCCTCAATTCTGTGACACCCTCCACAGACATGGGCACTGTCTTTTTATAGCACAAGAACACTACAAAGGGCATAGAAGGAAATGAAGTCAAGCTTTACTTAGATTCCTGGAATGGTACTACCTCATAGCTACACAATTTTGTAATATGCCACGTAATCTAGGGTAGAGGTCCACAGTTTTAGGGCTTCACAAACCAAATCTACCTAGTGCCTATTTTCGTACAGCCTACAAGCTAGAAGTTGCTTTTACATTGTTACACTGTTGGGAAAAAATTGAAAAAGGTATAATATTTTGAGAAATATGAATGTTGTAATCACTTCAAATTTCAATGCCCATAAATACAGTTTTACTGTAATATAGTGATACTCACTTGAGTACTCCTCAATGACAGTCAAATTCTGTGATAGAGGCTATATTTGGGCTGCAAATTCTAAACTATTCTGGCCCAGTACAAGAGGGGGCTGCCTATTCCTGGTTTAGCAGGTCTATTATCTGCCCTTTCTATACTGTAGAGAACAACATCTGGCTGTTAAATATTTGCTAGAGAAAAATCCATCAATTATATAGATTGGTACCATAACATTCATGGTCTCTAACCCCACCTGGAAAGTCAACATGACCTGTAAACTCTCTAACTTTCCTAGTCAGCTATCTCTACGTCAGCCTTTTGCTTTTCTATGCTTCTCAGCCCCCAAACACTTCACGCCTCATCTCAACAGATGCTCTCCTCCTGTGTTAAAGTTTTGTGACTTCACCTACGAACTTGCCTACAGTTGCCTTCCTTCTTTGTTTACTACAGTACTTGTTTCAAGAGTAAGAACTTTTACTCATATCAAGTAAATGCTCCAACCAGTGGCATGATAGTTAATTTTGTATGTCCATTTGACAGAGTTAATGGAAACCCAAACAGCAGGTAAGGTTATCTCTGGGTGTGTCTACAAGGTACTGGAAGAGATTTAGGACCTGAGTCAATAGACTTGAGCAAAGAAAAACTGCCCTCAGCAATATGGGCAGGCCACATCCAATCCATTGAGGGTCAGGGTAGAATCAAAAAGCAGAGGCAAGACAAGTTCATGCTCACTCTAACATCAGAAATCCATCTTCTCCTGCTTTTGGACATCAGAGTTCCAAGTTCTTGCTTTGGGAGCTGCTGAAGCTGAAAATTGATCCTACGTGGGAAGGCAAGATGAGGCCTCATGCCTAAAGCAGTCAAGCTACCTCAGTCTTGAGAAAAACATCTTTCTTGGACATTGTGGGCTAGTAGTTTCTAGGCAAGACTGTGTCTTATAACCTTGCAAAGATATAAATAAATGCCCCTAGTTTTGTTCTAGGGGCCTCGGCCTATCAGGCCTGGTCCACCACCTGATCTCAGCTATTGTCTCTTGTCTTTATTTTCTGGATCCTCTTGCCGTTTTCTCCTGTGGACCACTGAGAGACCAACAGATCCTTACATTTGGTGCCTGCATCAGGGACCCCGTTAAGGAGATACTGATAGGTAGGAGAACGTTTCCCAGATTTTTGCAGACAACGGGGTGGCAGAGCAGATTGGTGGTTCAGTAGTTAGCACTGGAGTAGTTATATTGATAATTATCAGCTGAAAAACATGAGGAGTAGAGGTCTACTGATCTCAAAATATGTATACAAGAAATGAGCTTAAGGAGAGAAATAGGAGGGCCTGCGAGATAACTGAGCAGACTAAGCACCTGCTTAGACTGGGGTTTGATCCCCAGCACCACATGCCATGCTGGCCCTGCCCTTGGGTGCATTGAGTGGGCCACTGAGTCTGGGTGTGGTGTCACATGCCTATAATCCCAGCACTGGGAAGGCTGAAAATAGGAGGATCACTGCAAGTCTGCTGCATAGTGAGACCCTGAACCAAACAGAGAGAGAGAGAGAGAGAGAGAGAGAGAGAGAGAGAGAGAGAGAGAGGTTTAAGAGAAGCCACAAAGAAGTTATATTTAATTAAAAATGGGACAAAGAGTTTCAAGAGCCACAGATGTTTATAGGTGTATATAAAAATGTTTGTTGTTTTCCTGATTGTTCTATTTACATTACTATCTAAGTCTATCGCAAAGAACTTAGCATGGAATACTGTTTTAAAATCAAGTCCCTCCAGGGAGATAGCTCAGTAGAATAAGCACCTGCCTGGCAAGCGCAGGGTCCTGAGTTCAATCCCCAGGACCACAAAACAAAACAAAAATCAAATCCCAAATGAGGAAAGGAGGATGGAGCAAAGGTACAGCAGATAGAGATTAAACCCTCTAGCTTTGCTCATTTAGATGAAAAAGGAGAAAACTCTTTTAAATTGCGAGCAATTGTTCCAAGGCATGTGGCACTGCTCAGGGAGAGGGGCACAAACTGGGTTCAGGGAGGACACTGTGCTAAGTAGGAGGATCATGACTAGGGCATACCATGACCTCAGCATTGGCTATGTGTGTTGCTGGCACTGAACATTTTTTAGGCTCAGCAAAAGTCAGAGCCAGAGTGACAGGTGGCACACATAGGGGCTGCACACTTCCCTACATGGCCAGAGCCCCTTGACTCTTGGGAAGGGGAATGTAGGCAAGTGAGTCCATTCCCACATTAAGGCAATGGAGGCACTGGTAGTAGCTCATCCAGCCCTGAGGCTATGGAGTAAAAGTGTAACCAGAGGCAGAGCCTCAACAACCCAGAGCTCTCCAGGTTTAGCTTGGTGTCACCAATGCTGATTATGCAGAAAAATCAAAGTTATAATTCAATCTACCTAAAACACCGTTTAAATCACTCCAGACTCTCATACCACTCAACTGGTCATTCTTTAACAAAAAGTTAAGCATTATAAATATTAAAAGACATAGGGTTAAATAATAAAACTTAATTAGTTACAAAAACTTAAGGGCTTTCAGATGCAAATGTAGATGGCCTCTGAGTAAGGCAGCTACAAAGGTGCTAGAGGTTACTAACCTAGAGGGATACCAAGGGCCATTCCACTAGAAATAGGGGATCACAGAAAAGCAGAAAACAGTACTGGGGATATAGTTCAACAACACAGCGCCTGCCTTACAAATATAAGGCCACGAGTTCAAATCCTAGCACAAAAAAAAAAAAATTTAAAAAGTTAGTGGTTCTCTTTCCATTAAAACTGACAGTAAAAGAAAGGTTTTTATATTTTTCCCTTAAGGTGTTTAATTTAAAAGACTGTTTACATCCTCAAGATAAAAAGTTTGCCTTTAGTTTAAAAAATCATATTTTCTTTCTTTTTTTTCGAGCTATTTTATCTTTAATGACCTGGCAATAATTCAAAAACATGTTTCCTTTAACGGGGATGCCACCGTTACTGCCACACACTGCATTATCAAAGGCAATGAAGAGACTGGATTCCAAAGATGCTGATGGTAAGAAGTCTTCAGGGCTCACGGGCTGACAGCTGGTTATGGAGTCTCGAAGGGCAGCAGGAGGCAGACGAGACAGGAGAGAGGAGGAACCTTCTTCAGAGGACTGAGCACGGCTGCTGGGTCATGAGCACCTTGAAGCGCTTCTTGATGGTGATTTGGTGTCATGAGTACTTGTCGTCTGGGGAGAACCAAGCAGGATGGGCTGAGCATGTCTGTTGTCCCATTGGGTCAAATTTCTTCAACGTATACACCCGGTCTCCCTGCTCCTTCAAGTAATACTGGAGAAACATTGCCACGCTACTCTATCACTCCTCCACCTCAGGTGCCGCTCTGGCTCAAAAAATCATATTTTCTAGGATTAACAATACTGGGAATATTTTAAAAGATTACTTAAAATTCTTTTGATTCCTAATAAGGTTGATTGCTTGTTTTACAGTCCTAAATTAAAATCAGTATTAAAAAGTTTTGATATTTTACAAACAGATTTAAATGTTTAGAGTATAATCTAAAAGCAGCAGGGTTTAAATAGTCACTTGATTTTGACATCCCATTTAAATAATGTCAGGCCTGGTGAAGGCCTCTAAAGGTGTACAAGCTGTGACCACTTCTACATATTTGAGTCAACTTATCCAACAAAGGTATATTGTGCCCCAAATGGCTCAGGTCAACCCCAAATAATTTTCAGACTTTATTTGATATTAATTGGCTCCATTCAGATTTTGGACTGATTTTCTCTGGCGTTATTAATTATTATCCCCTCAGATCAATCAAATTAATTTGCTTGTTTTCATAGATGGGTCATATTAGGTTAAGGGAGTGTCTCAGTTTTTTTCTCTCATTGCCAGGACAAAATACCCAACACTCAAATTTAAGGAAGGAAAGGATTATTTATCTCACAGTTAGTGGAGTTTCAGTCCACGATCAGCTGGCTCTAAGACCAGCTGACACATGGCAGAGGGCAGCAGTTCATGGCAGCAGAAAACAACAAAACAACAAGAGCAAATGGGAAGAGCAGCTGCAGCAATGGCAACAGAGAGCAAGTCTGTCTCCCTTATGCTGCATTCAGGCCATCTGCCCCAGGCTGGGTGTAGCACTCACACTCATAATCCCAGCAGCACTCACACCCATAATCCCAGGAGGATCATGAGTTAATCACAAACTCTAGAAGTCATCCCCATGACTTACATGAGGTTTTGGAGGGACACCTAGATACAAACCGTAACAGGGAGACTATGTATGGCTTCCTCTTCCAAAATACAAGATACAGGTTTCTCATCACACTATCCAACTTCAGTTATTAGAACAGAAGAAGAAATCAATCCCTCCAATTTCACTTGTCAATATATACTACTAAATTTTTAAATTTTAAAAAACATGGAAATACAGCAATAGAAAACAAGTAAATAAAGAAAAAGCTAATCTGGTGTAGAGTATATGCTTGTGTTTTTTCCCAGAAAATGATGAGCCATCTATTTTGGTACCACAATGTGCTGTCATGCTGTAACATAAAGCCAGATCTATAGAAAAAAGTTAATGGTGATGAGGCTAGATTCAATCTGGGGCCACTGAAGGAACTAACAAAATGGAATTCTAAGTCTAAATAAGTGACAGTATATACAGAGATAACTGACCTGAAAATACTTTTAAGATGAAACAAAATACAAAAATACACACATTAATTACAGATAACAGATTCTATTGCTTCCAGGTTTTTCTGATAAGAGAGCTCTGCTAATTGATAAATAACAAAATCTGACTAGTCTATAATTACACATTTCTCAAAATTGTAGTAGAGTTAGTGCAATTCAATTTGGCCAAGGATACATTTGAGCGCACTCTGATTTTGTAAAGATGTTTGTTTGTGTGTTCTGTGTGCTTGTTTACATGTTGGAATGTCATTCTGTGAACAGCTGTTCCTCTTTTAATTAGTCTCATAAGTTTTCTCTTTTTTGATCATTTGTTCATAATACAGTTGGGGATATAGACTTAAAAGCATGCTTTCTTCTAAGTTACCAGCTGGTCTAAGTGATAATCAAAATTGATTTACTCACATATCATCAAAAAATTTAAGCTGAGCTAGGGAGATAGCTCAGCAGCCTAAGCTCCTGCCTGGGACGCACAAGAACCTGGGTTCGATCCCTTATACCACATGCTGTGCTGGCCCCAGAACCAGGCGTGGTGGTGCAGAAACCAGTTGTGGTGGTGCTCGCTTGTCATCCCAGCACTGGGCATGAGAAAGGAGGATCACTATCAGCCTGTGCTGTATAGTGAGACCCTGTACCACATAAATAAGTAAATAAATGATTTTTAAATTAAAAAATTAAACTAATTAAAATTCATTCGAACAGGGAGGGACTGTTGGACAGGACTCTAATTAGCGGATAGAGGAGTGACCAACATTTGTTCATTAACAATGAGCCCACAGTAATCTCCATAGTCTCTTGGAAGACACCTCCAATAATTTGGTCATTGCAAAAGATAGTTATTTCAGAAAAAGTTGCAATAGGTTTTGCTTATAAAAGATGCTTTTGGTACAAAACTAAATTAAAAACAAAAGTTTCACATGTATATGGTAATTCATTGTTAATATCATATTGTATTAGATGTATTTGTGGTTCTAGATGTACAGGTCTTCCAAAGTGTAGAACAAAGATTGCTTATTGTGATAAGACTTTTCTTGTATATCCCAGTAAAGAACAAGTTAGGTGAAAGCTCCTTATGGTACTGCATACCTGTAATCCCAGTGCTGAGAGAGGGTGAGGAGAATCACTACGAGTCTGGGCTGTGTAGTGAGACCTTGTACCAAATACATAATTAAAAAAAAAGATTAAATTTGTAACACTCATGAATAATCTGAGCTCCCTTTAAATCTACTTGCTATTTTTAATCCCTGTGGTACAATTGAGTCTTATATGTTTTGCATAGAAGTATTTTGTTAGACATATATGTTGTAAATATTTTCTTTCAGACTGTTATTTTCCTAATTTTATTTGTTGGGTAAAAGCTTTATCCTATTTATCTTTCTTTTATTCTTCTCTGGTTCATTATTTTTATATGTCATTTAAAAAAATCTTCACATTCCAACAGCACAAGGATTTTCTCTTACATCTCCCAGATTTTTTTAATGTTTTAAATTTACATTTACTTTTGTGGCCTGCTTCAAATTAAGTTTCATGCAATGTGGATTAAGAATTAAAATTCATTTTCTTTTCTGAAAATCTGGTTCTTCCAATAAAATTTATTGAAAAAGGCTGTTTCTTCTCCCACTCAAATATTGCCGCATCTTGGCTGGACAACAACTGGTCAAATATACGGGTGGTTCTGTTTCTGCCTTTGGATTCTATTTTACACACATGCTCCACATATATGGAACATACACATTTGCATACACATATATTTACAGACATATATAAGTATATACACATATACCAATAACACTTCTTCATGGTCTGTAGCTTTATTTTGCCTTAAATCAAGCACTATATATCATACAGCATTGTGCCTGTTACTATAATATTTTGTGTGTATGATGCTGAGTATTGAACTTAGAGCCTCACACCTGCTAAGTGTGCACGGTACCACTAATCTATATTCCCAGCCCAAGATCATAATGCTTTTAATAGGAAAGATACTCTCTTCAGATTCTGGAATGTTCAAAACAAATTCAGATAAATGGAAGATAGTCTCAATTCTATAGTTTTCTATATTAATATGCATAATTAATTTTAGCTCAAATATTTTCAGAAATAACATTTTTAACCCCTATTCATTGTGTTTGTTTGTTTGTGAGGTAGGGTCTCACTATGTAGCCTAGACCAGCTTCCAACTTATGATTTTCCTGCCTTATCTTTCCACATATCAGGATCACTGTCATGTGCCACTACGCCAGCCTTCATAACGTATTTGCTTAACAAAATTTTTTGCTTTGTTTTGTCTGGTTTTGCTACTAGGGATCTTTGCTACTAGGGATCTTTTGTGCATGCTGTACTACTGAGCTACACTCACAGGCCCAACAAAGATTTTCTTCAAGAGAAAGCCTTCACATAATTTGTCTTTAGGATTTATAGGACTACTTTATGAACTTTCACTGCAACAAAGTTGTTGGACTTCCCTATTTCATTCTATTTCATAATAAATATATTGAAAATATGATTATATTATAACAACATGCAGTTTTTTAAAAACCTACAAATTTTCAACATTTAATGTATTTTGTTTCTTCCTGGATTCTACAGATAATTTTAATACCTCCCTTCCTATTTGAAATCTTTATTTAGTAATCAGAATGTCCTAAGCTTCAAAAGCTATTGTATTGATGCTGTAGTGTTTTGATTAAATGTTTCAACTGGTTTAGAACAAATGATATTCAAATTTAAAGGATGAGTTGCCAAAAAGTTCAATACTATTGTAAAAAAAAGATTGAGTCACAAAGTAGTTCTTCAAAGGATGAGACATTTTAATACATCTTATTGATATTAAAGAACAAAGAGAAAAAGTAATTTAAAAGTTCTTTCTTGTACTCAAATCAGCTTTGTGACAAAGACTTTGTTGTCAGTTATCTGGATGGAAAGGTAGATGATAGACATAAATAGAGATACTTTTAAGATTCAATAACTATTTGTTTCCACTTGTAGAACACAGTAGCATGTTTGTGAATGATTGTAAATTATGTATGTATTACAATCAGTTCCAAGTAAATTTCTTCCTTCAGTGACTATTTTCATCTTAATCCTATACTTCACAAAAATTTGAATTTGAAATATAAAAATTCCAACACATTCCAACAGACACATTCATATATATAT
>NW_004524640.1:2690828-2691278 GCF_000260255.1 Octodon degus
GGGAGATGGCTCAGTAGAATAAACGCTTCCCTGGCAAGCACAAGGGCCTGAGTTAAACAGGTGGATCATTACAAGTCCAATCTATGCCTCTTCCCTCAAAACACCAAAAAAAAAAAAAAAAAAAAAAAAAAAAAAAAGCCGAAAACTGGACCCAATTCAACTATCAGTGAGTAAATAAACAAATTGTGATGGTTTCATACACACATTACTCAGTAATGTAAAAGCACTACTGGTAGATGTCATCTGTTAGTCAGCTTTCCCATGTTGTGAGAAAATATCAGAGAATAACAACTGAAAGTAGGAAAACGTTATGTTTGCTCATGGTTTCAGAGGCATCAGTCCATAGCAAACTGGCTCCATTGTTTTTATTTTTTTTATTTTTATTTTTTTATTTTTTTTTTCTTTTCAAAGTTTTATTGATAAACATATAGCAATGAGACAGTTTCAAAT
>NW_004524640.1:2692832-2699435 GCF_000260255.1 Octodon degus
AAAAAAAAAAAAAAAAAAAAAAAAAATCAAAGTAGAGTGCAAATAAATCAGGGGTATACTTTAATAGGAGGAATTATTTATTTATTTATATATTTATTTTGTAGTGGTTGGGGTTGAAACTGAGGCCTGACACATGTCAGGGGACAATTTTGTCACTAAGCTACACTACCAGCCCCAGAGGAATAACTTCAATGTTCTGTGAAACAGCAGAGTAACTATGGTTGACAATAATTTATTGTATATTCCAAAATAGCTGGCAAAAATTGTTTTGAATATTCCTAATACAAAGAAATGACATATGCTTTAAATGTCATTGTTGAAATACCACACTGGGCCCCATAAATATATACAATTATATTTCATTAAAAATTTTATAACCCAAGGAATTGAATTCAGGGGATTCCACTACTGAGACACATCCCCAGCCCTCCTCTTTATGAAAGTGTTTATTTTAAGATGTAGTCTTACCAAGTTGCCCAGGCTGGCCTTGCATTTTTTACCCTCCTGCCTCATTCTCCCAAATAGGTAAATTATCATGCCTGCTACTATGTATATATTAATGGAATTCTGTTACTTTCTTGCCATACAGAAATGTACAGTAGCTCATTTGTGGGAGTTTGTTCCAGGACTTACTCTTATTGTAAAATGCCACTGATACCAAAACTGTTGGGAGTGGGAAAGGGAGAAGAAATAGCCTCAACCATTTTAGTTTCCAGAAGCAACTAATATTTTTTTTTAAAAACTCTGAAAATTACTAACTAGTAACAGCACCTCCCTTGTTGCAGTCCCTGGCACAATGCCTGGCACTTAACAGCTTCTCAGTAATTAGTTGTCTGTAATAAACTGATACTTAAAATGTTATCAAAACAGATGCTTTCATGTTGTTCTTCCTAAAGGTACTGATAAGAGAATGCTGAGCTGGCCTAAATGAAGTTACAGGCCAGAGAATGGAAGGAAGAAAGAGATAAGTAAGTTCTTTTTAACTCACAGCTACAATCTAAAACAAAGACAAGGGCTGGAGAGATGGCTCAGTGGTCTAAAGCACCTACTTTGGAACAAACTAAGCTAAGCAAAGCACAGGGACCGCGGTTCGATCCCCCAGCACCACATGCCAGCCAGCCGCGCCCCCTGGTGGGCTGAGCTGGCCACACACACACACACACACACACACACACAATAAATGTTAAAAAAAAATTAAAAAAAAATAAATAAAATAAAACAAAGACAAGAAACGAGCAAACAAACAACCAACACCACCCCTCCACATCCCTTTCCTACATGCTGAAGGTGGCCCATCGAGGTCCTGTCTCATTCCTACAGCCAGTGTAAGTACAGTGTAAACAATTTATGGTTTTTCTCTGTACAGTTTCATTATCAACCACCCCAGGCCCTCAGGTCAACTGCCATCCGACAGGTGGCTTGGGGAAATTTGTCTCAGGCCAGTCCTCTGACTTTTGGATTGCATCTGTAAACAGCTCAATAAGCAAGCCATTTGCTTCTCAGACCTCTTCATGCCAAAAGATTGATTTAACAGTACTATAAATCTGACAGCAGAACATTCGTGTCTACCACCTACTTTAAAAGCCACTCTGATCTCAAAGGTAACATATTCAAATCCTCTAATTACTATTAAATTGTAGTATGTTTCCTGAAGTGCATTTTACCAACCCAAAACGTTTGCACTCATATGGTTTTAGTTACTGATTGTTGCATAATAAACCAACTCAATAATTTAGTGGCTTTTGAAAACAATCATTTGTTTGTTCTGCAGTTTTAAGTAGGGTTCAAGGATAATGATTTAGAGCCACTTCACGTAGTATTGTTGCTCATGTGGGGGCTGAAATAGCCAAAATAGCTTGCCCTAGTATCTTGGATCTTGCTAAGGAAAGACATAGGCAGGAATTCTCCCCTGGAGCCTGTGGTTTCTCAACTATTCAGTAGTATAGCCCAAGTTTATTTATATGTCAGTTCATGTCCCAAAAAGCAGAAGCTTCTTAAGACCTGTCCTCGGCTGCAGCAGAAGGGCTGTGTGTCAGAGAAAGAAGCTGGGCTGTGAAGAGCTCTAGTACTTCCATGGGGCCAGCGAAGACTTGAGAAAGATCATCCTGAAATTGTGCCTGGAACTGTTGCGTGACCTGAGGAGTGAGACAGACTGTCCCCAAGGTCCCCTAAATAAAAAGTTTGAGTCAAAAAAAAAAAAAAAAAAAAAAAAAAAAAAAAAACCTGTCCTCAGATCTTATACTAGAATATCACCTTCAAGATGTCACCTTAAAGACATTCCTGAAGTCCAGAAGGTCACTGTTCAGCCCAAGTTCTAAAGGAAGGCAGTTAAATTCTACATTTACATTTTTGTTCCAGGGGGATTGAATCCAGGACCTCACACATGCTAAGCAGATTATCTCCCACTGATCTATGTTCCCAGCCCTTTAAAAAAAACTTTTGTTTTTAAATTTTGAGCTTTGGGTTTGGTTTGCTCTTCCTTTTCTAGATGTTTGAGTTGCAGCATTAGGGTATTTATTTGTTTTTGTTCTGTTTTCCTAATGTGTGAGTTCACAGCTATAAATTTCTAAGAACTGCTTTCATTGCACCTCATAAATTCCAATAAGTTGTGCTTGAATTTTCATTGAATTGTAGATATTGCTTAATTTCATCTATGACCCTTGGTTGCTGAGTAGGGTGTTGTTTAATTTCCATGTATGTATGGGATTTTTCTGGTTTCTTTTGTCATTTATTTCCAGTTTCATTGCACTGTGGTCAGATAATATGCATGGGATAATTTCTGTTTTCTTGCATATACTTAAGCATGACCTATGGACTAGTATGTGGTCTATTTTAGAAAATGTTTCATGTGCAGCTGAGAAGAATGTGTATTCAGCTGTGTTTGGGTGGAACACTGTGTATGTCCACTAAGTCCATTTGCTCCAAGTTCTGGTTCAGTTCTGCTACTTCTTGGCTAATTTTTTGTCTGCTTGACGTATCTTTTTGCGATAAGGGAGTGTTAAGGTCTCTTAAATTTTGAGCAAGGGTTTCACTAATTGCCCAAGCTGGTCTTGAACTAGTGCATGCCACCACATCCAGAAATCTACCTTTTGAGCGGTAGAGTGACACATACATGCAAGGGTTTGAGGATTCGGTGTCAGCTATCTTTAGGAATAATGTACTAAAGCCTATTCTCTGGCAGTAGCAATTCACCTGCCCCTCACATGAATAAAAATACATTCATCTCCCAACCCAGACCGCATCCCATTATTTGCTGACTCAAGAACTAGGATCCCACTCTCTGTTAAGTCTAGATGAAAATGAGATCCTCAGATTCACTTTACTTTGATCTGCAGAACTGAGCATAGAAAACACCTTATTTCACTCTTCTCTCCCTGCCAGCCATATCCAACATACAGCGATGCCCAAGCAATAAAGTAAATGTGGCAGAAAATCATGTTTTATTTTTTATTTTTTCTATCTTGAGCAGGGTCTCACTACACAGCTCAGACTCATAGTGATCTTCCTGTTTTCCAGCCTCCCAGTGCTAGCATCACTGGCAGGCTGCACCATGCCCTGACTCAGTCGCCAGCTCAGCACACCCAGGGGCAGGGCCAGCGCAGCATGTAGTGCCGGGGATAGAACCCTGGTCCCTGAGCTTGCCTAAGCAGGGCCTCAATTTGCTGAGCTATCTCACCAGCCCAGAAACTCATGGTCTGAAAGCAGAAAATGAAAGACACATAGTAGCTGCTCAAATCTGAGCAGTGTGTGTGGCCCACTTCTCAAACTCCAGAGACTGGTTTCAGTTCTCTTTTGTGGAGTTTTCCAAATTCATTGCTTCATTGATTCTGGGCTGTGGCCTCCTCAGTGAGATCTATGATCTGCCTGTTATCCTTCTTTTTGCATAAGTCATTCTCATGATCTGTTGTTACTGTTTAGAAAGTTGAGGATCCCTTAGCTTCTTTTAATGTTAAAAAGTCTCTGACCTTTAGTACAAGATGACTTTTTTTTTTTTTTTTTTTTTTGGTAGAACCAGGGATTAAACTCAGGCCCTTGTACTTGCCAGGGAGGCACTTATTCTACTGAGCCATGTCCCCAGATCCCTAGATAACATTTTTTTTTAAACTAGGGCAGTTGTCTTAGTAACTTTGGAAGTTCTATAATTTTTTTTTCGCAAAAGTAATACTGCTAATTTTTCCAGGACAGGCCTTGAATTTGATTGTCATAGGACAAAGCCCTTTGGAGTCTAAGAAGCCTTTCTCTGTACCTCTGAGGATCTGCTCATCACCTCCTAAAATCTCTCTAATCAAGACAATACCCTTGTCTTGATTTTTGGCTATTTCACTGGCAGAATGCTGGATTTAAATTTTTCCCAGGTTAGATTTTTTCATCAGTTTGGTTTTTGCCTTTTGGAAATGAGGCAGGGAGTAGGCAGGACTTTGAAGAACCAGCTGAAACATTTGATGCTAAGAAGAAATAAGTCAGGCTGCTAATTAAGCGAGCAAATCACAGTGTTCCTCGGGATAAGGAAGGACGAGGCAGGAGCCAAATGGATGAGTCTGATGCAAATAAAGATGGCCGCAGATCTGACTGAGATTTGACCCCACATTTCAGTATGACTTCATTGCAACAGTATTTCCATAGTAAGATCTCTACCCTGAGGGAGGACATAACACATTACTAAGCACATTTGGAGCTGTGTGCAAACTCAGGCCAGCACAATCATTAAAACTCCACTGTCTCCAGAGACCCTTTGCCTTCCCGGAAAAAAAAAAGAATAATGAATTAATGACCTTCCTTTGAGACCCCATAAAACTGAAATGCCTTTTTTTTTTTTTTTTTTTTTTTTGCCCAGGGCTGGCTGTGGAGTAGTTAACTTGACTAGATTTTTCCTGGGGCTGCTCTGTCTGTAGCGCAGCCAGCTTTGCTGCTCCCCTTCTTGGGGCTCAGCTGCCTACAGGGCAGCCAGCTGTGTTTCTTTCCTATAATAAACCCTCATTCTATTTTTACTTTTGAACTAGTCTACGTTTGATTTCCATCTTATATGGGCTGTGACCCACATATGCTAGTGACAGACTGTCCTTCCCCTCACCCCTTTAAAATTTAGCATCTATTTGCAATACATAATAAATATATTCATGTTGGAGAACTGGATTGATGGAGGACATGTCACAGACCAATACTGCTCCCTTGACATCAGGGATGAAGTCAAACTCCACACCGTGCACGGTCTCATTTGCACAGAAATACACATAGGAGGCTTCCGGGCTGAGGGTCCAAGTGCCTGGATCTGGAATTTTGGTGTAATTCCCAAGTTTAGGGTGGACGACATTCACAGTCCCAAACTTCTTAGCTTCTTCTGCAGCCTTGGCCGACCATGATCCTGTTTCCACATAGTCTGCACACCTTCCGGCTTTCAGGCCAATCAGGTTTAAGGGGACAGCAGCGAACTGGCCACACCCACCACCTTGCATAAAAATCACTTTGTAGTTGTCTGGCACAGCTAACAATTCTCGCACCAGTTGATACATACAGTATCTGGACCCTTTCTCCTTTCCCTTTCCATCCTGGGTCCTCATATACTGTCTGCATTTTTGCTTGTAATTTGAGCAACCCCTTTTTTTGCAGTCTTATCTTTCACTTGTTATACCTTATCATACATTGTTCCTAAAAGAAAACAATTGAAATTTTCAACATTATGCCTAGAAATTTCATAAATAAATCTGTAGGTGTCATGGGATATCACTGATATTAAGGTGGTGAGCAAGGGTGGGGATGACAGAGAGAAACAGCTCTCTACCTCCACTTGCCAGAAGTTACCAATATTTACAAAGTTATTCTGAAAATTGCTACCCTGTACAATTGTCACTTTACAAACTTATGTTAGTTTTAGATCCTAACACAATTCCCAGACCTTGAAAGATAATTAATAAGCCATTGCTGGATAAATCAGTTTTGAAATCGCCTGTTACAGGTTGGTATTACTGACTGGTATACTTTGGGGTCCCCTTTCCTAGTCTCTAGCAAAGTCTCATGGTCTTTCCAGCTTCCACTAATGTTATTTATTCTCTTTCCAGCCTTTCAGCTGCTTCTTTCTCTCTGATTAACCTTTCCCAATTGTGCCCTCACCACTCCTGATATACCATAGAAAATATTTTGCAAGATTTGGAAATTTTAAATATGGGATGGTTATTGAATGGTCTTATGGAATTATCATTAACTTTCTCCAAGTGATAATATGTTATAGTATGAATGTCCTTATTTTTAGGGAATTCATGGAGAAGTATCTAGGGGTAAAGTTTCATGATGTCTGTAGCTCGCTTTCAAGTTGTTTAGAAACGTGTGCATCTGTATGTGCATGTATCTACCTAGAGTCCTAAGACACTGAATAGCAGAGCTCTGTTGTGAGAAATGTGTTAGTGGGCGTTTTCATTCTTTCAGCATCACAAGGTACACATAAGCAAACTAAGATGCTACAATGTCACAAGGTGATATACCTGGTTGGGACATCTCACTATGTAGCTCAGGCTGGCCTCAAACTTTGAGTCCTCCTGCTTCAGCCTCCCCATTGCTGGGCATATCCAGTTAGGTGACAGAACCTTATGAGACTTCTATTGTTGGCTT
>NW_004524640.1:2700235-2702245 GCF_000260255.1 Octodon degus
CTTCATCCCTGATGTCAAGGGAGCAGTATTGGTCTGTGACATGTCCTCCAATTTCCTGTCCAAGCCTGTGGATGTTTCCAAGTTTGGTGTGATCTTTGCTGGTGCCCACAAGAACGTCAGCTGTGCTGGGGTCACGGTGGTGATCGTCCGAGACGACCTGCTGGGATTTGCCCTCAGGGAGTGCCCCTCAGTCCTGGAGTACAAAGTGCAGGCTGTAAACAGCTCACTGTACAACACCCCTCCATGTTTCAGCATCTATGTCATGGGCCTGGTCTTGGAGTGGATTAAGAACAATGGTGGGGCAGCAAGCATGGAGAAGCTCAGCTCCATCAAATCTAAGATGATTTATGACATTATTGATAAATCTCAAGGAGTCTATGTATGTCCAGTGGAGCCACAGAACAGAAGCAGGATGAACCTTCCCTTTCGCATTGAAAGCACCAAGGGAGATGATGCTCTAGAGAAAAGATTCCTGGATAAAGCACTCGAGCTCGGTATGATCTCCTTGAAAGGGCACAGCTCTGGGGGAGGCATCCGGGTTTCTCTGTATGATGCCGTCACAGTTGAAGACGCTAAGAAGCTGGCTGCCTTCATGGAAAATTTTTTGAAAATGCATCAACTGTGAATACATCGTAACTCATCTACACACTGCTCTTGAGTGACAAAGTTTGGAGTAACTTGGGAAATGGCTTCATTAATATGAAAGACATGATATTGTTTTTTCAAATGTACATGGTTATGGCAGATTCTTCAGTTTGCAAAGATTATGGCAAAACTGTCAAGAGTTCTGCAAAGCTGATGAGATTACCAGCTAATGGCCACCTTACTCCTGATTCAAACTGGAAGCATTTTTTTAAATCTTCCTGTTGCTTTTCTAACAATTTCCAGTCTAATTTTGTCTTTGCTGCTGCTTTTCTTAGGTAAGTATTAGTATTATAACTTGCCTGGGACTTGCTTGTGCCTGTGGCCATTATTTGTGGAGTCACGCAAGCATAGCACCGGTTTGAGGTGGAGCTGTAACTCTGAATCAAGACAGTGGTGGGGTCTGTTGGCTCCCAGGGTAGAGGTTGATGTTGACAGTGGTGAGGGTTCTGGAATTCCCGGTGAAAGGTGGATAGGGATATCTGTACTGTTATCTTTATAAAGAGATAAAGTGACTTACTATATAAAATGGTTATAGAAGTTCTTTTTTCACTACATGTAGTTTATATCTCTATACTTTTATATTTCTAATAAAATGGTTCTTTGTATACCTGTAAAAATAAATAAATAAATAAATAAATAAATAAATAAATGTTTTGGATTTCATAGTTTTATAGACTTTGGAATATTTATATATACATAATAAGATATTCTGGGGATAGAACACAAGTACTATACTTCACTGCATCCGTTGTTTTGTTTCAGTGGTCCTGGAGATTGAACAAGGGCTCTGCTAGCAAGCTGCATCCCTGGCCCTCGCACCTGTGCTTAGACACTTCCTGTCACAGGCAGTCAGGGGTAGAAATTTCCATGTGTGGCAGCACGCCGCTCTTCAGAAAGTTTCTGATCTTGGAGCATTTTGGATTTCGGGTTAGGAAAGCTCAGCCTATGTGTGGCTGTGTTTGTATATTTGTATATTCATATCTAAAGAGATAAAGCATAAGAGGTCAAACTGTTGGCAATTACTCATGATTGAATCTAGGTGGAAGGTATACAGGTATAATTAATACCTTTCAACTCTTCTATGATTAACAAGACATTTTAAATAGGAGGCCAGGAATGGTGTAATCCCAATGCTCAGGAGACTGAGGCAGGAGAATTAGGATATAAAGGTCAGTTTGGGCTCCTGAGTGAGTCTGAGGCCAGCCTGCACTATAAAGTAAGGCCTTTTCTCCCAAACAAAACCAAAAACGAGAACAAACAACTCAAAGGAAACAAATAAAGTATATACAATGCAGATCTATGAAATGAGAGAAAAGAGGAAAGGATGAAGAAGGAATAGGAGGAGGAAGAGGAGGAGGAGGAGGA
>NW_004524640.1:2702473-2710324 GCF_000260255.1 Octodon degus
GAGGAGGAAGAGGAAGAAGAAGAAGAAGAAGAAGAAGAAGAAGAAGAAGAAGAAGAAGAAGAAGAAGAAGAAGAAGAAGAAGAAGAAGAAGGTGGTGGTGATGGAGGGCCAACAAGATAGCTCAGTGAACTATGTGCCTGCCTAGGCAAGCACAGGGACCCAGGTTCAATTTCTGCAGTAGAGCAGTGCCAGCCCTGCTCTCGAGTGCTGAGCCAGCCAGAGTCCAGGCATGGTGGCTCACACTTGTAGTCCCAGTACTGAAAGCAGGAGGATCACTATGAGTCCGATATGTGCAGTGAGACCCTGTAACAAATACATTTTTAAAAAATGATGCAAATGTCAGGCTAGATGTGGCTGTGCACACCAGTAATCCCAGCATTATAGAAGCCGAGGCAAGGGATCTTTGGTTCAAACCCATTCTGGGCTATTTGGTAATTTATTTTTTAAGAATTATTTTTAGGGGCCGGGGAGATGGCTCAGTGGAATAAGCGCTTCCCTGGCAAGTGCAAGGGCCTGAGTTTAATCCCTGGTTCCACAAAAAAAAAAAAAAAAAAAGAATTATTTTTAAATAACACAAGATAGTGATGGAAAAAACAGCATTAAAAATGGTACAAGATTTCACTACACAAAGTAACAAGAATTCAACAATGGTTGCTATATTACATGATGCTATCTTCAAATCAGTTGTTCAGATTACCAGATATAAATGTGTAAGATTCATTTAAAGTAAAAAAAAAAAAAACATAAACAAAGAAGCTATAAGAAATTCAAAAGAGGAAAGGAAAAAAACAGAGTTAAAAAGTCATTTACGCATTAACTTCTCCTTTCAAAAGACCAGCAGAAATTGTCAATGCAAGTATCCAAACCGTTCTGCATATATACCTAAATATATCTTTCCCCTTCCTTCTTTTGTCCTTTTTCTCATTCCAGTGTTTCCTTCCTATTGAGCAATTTCCCTTTCACAGACTCTGTTTTACCTTTTAGATATTCATTAGGTTCAAGTTCTCATACTAGCAGATAACGTATGCACATGTATTTCACTTATCAATACAGTCTTTAGCTGCACCCATTTATCTACAAACTGTTCACAGAAAATACTTCAGAGAATCAACAACTGGAAACTCATCTTTTTGAAAAGTTTCTGCACGTCAAAAGAAATCACTAACAGAGTGAAAAGGAAGTCCATGAAGTGGGAAACAATTACAGTAGACTGTCTGTCAGACAAAGGACTCCTATCTAGAACATACAAAGAATTTTTAAAAATTAGGCCTCCAAAATTTAAAGATCCAATCCAAAAATGAGCATGTAAGATAAATATGCATTTCATAAATGAAGAGGTACAAATAGTAAATAAATATATGAAAAAATGTTTAACATCATTGATTATTTAAGAGATGTAAATTAGGGCTGGCCAAATACCTCAGCAGATTAAAGCGACTGCAAGCAGGCGCAGGGGCCAATCCCCCGAGCACCATGTCTGTAATCCCAGCCCTTGGGAGGCTATAAATAGGAGAATCACTGTGATCTACTAATGAGACCCTGAACACCCTGTAGCCCCTGCCCTAAAATATTAAAAAAAAAAAAGATGTAAATTAAAACAACACTGAGACACCATCCTTTGCCAGAAAGAATGGCCACCATCAAGAAGTTAACCAATAACAGATGCTAAAGAGGCAGAGGGGAAAAAGGAACCCTTCTCTGCTATTTGGTAATTTAAAAAGATGTCTCAAAACAAAAAAGCCTGGGGTTGTGGCTCAGGGCAAAGGCCATGAGTTCAAACCCCAGTATAGAAAAAAGAGAGGACTGGGGAGATAGCTCTGCAGTTTAAGCGCCTGCCTGACAAGTGCAAAGATCTGAGTTCAAGTTCTAGTAACGCATGCCAGCCCTGAAACCCTGGATGTGCAGTGCTGACCCTGAAACTGGGTGGCACATGCCTGTGATCCAGCACTGGGGAATCTGAACTGCATAGCAAGACCCTGTATCATATAAATTAATTTTTAAAAAAGAAAGAACCTGGATGCTGCACCCAAGCATGGCAGTGCAGCCTGTATTTTCAACTACTCCAGAATTGGAGGCAGGGGCTGGGGAGATAGCTCAGTAGAATGAGCACTTCCTGGCAAGTGCAAGGGCCTGAGTTCAATTCCAGTTTCCGCACAAACCAAAAAAAAAAAAAAAAAAAAAAAAAAAAAAAAAAAAAAAAAAAAAAAAAAAAGAAAGAAAGAAAGAAAAAGAAAAACAGAGGTGGAGGCAGCAGATCACCAGGACAAGTTCTGTTTTCTTTTTTCTTTTTGAGGTACCGGGATCAAACTTGGGACTTTGCACACAGCTGTCAGGCACTTCTTCCACTGAGCTGTCTCCCCGGCCCCCACCTGCACGACTTAATAAGCTACTACCTCAAAGTATAATCATGAATGGGTTGAGGACGAGGCTTAGTGTTCCCTGCTTTCAATCTCTAGTGCTTCAAAAAAGTGAGAATGTTGTAAAGTCTGAAATAAATTTTATAAAATTTATAACTTAAAAAAAATGAAATTTATAACTTTATGATGAGGTAATTTCCTGTTTGCATACTAGCTTAGTTATTTGCTTTAGATTTGCAGTGAAAATATTCTTTGGGTTTGTTTTTTTTTTTTTTTAATTTTAGGGAAAGGTCTACAGGGTATTCAGGGTTCACTAGTAGATCGGACTTGCAGTGATCCGCCTGTTTACAGTCTCCCAAGAGCTGGGATTAGAGGTGTGCGCCACCACACCTAGTCTCAATTGCAGTCTCAGCGTGCCCCAGGGGTGGGGCCGGCACGGCAGGCCTGGGCGTTAGAATTCCCAACCCCTGCACCTGCTTGCATGGGCTTTAATCCACTGAACTATATGGCTGGCTCTAAAATATTCTTTGGAATAGTAAATTCATACATGTGGTTAATACTACACTGTGATCTGTCAATGAAGAAAGTCTTAATTTTAGCTAGAGGCCTTTGAAACTAAAACTTAGTAAACTTAACTAAATCATATCACAATATTTAAAAAGCACATGAAGGAGGCTTAGGCATCAAGGAAACACTCCAGGAAATTCACCGTCGTTTTTCAGTTGTGTAAGTTAAATTTTGTAAGCATTATTTTTATAAGATCATTGAAGCATCTATTAGTTGACTACCAAATTTTATGCAACATAATGCTATTTAAAGACTGGGATTACCCAGGCATGGTAGCACATATTTAAAATCTCAGCACAAAGACAGGCTGAGGCAGCAGGGTTGCAAATTCAAGCCCAGCCTAGGCAATGTAGCCATTTAGTGAGACTCTGGCTCAAAATAAAAAAACAAAAAAAGCATCAGACATGTAGATCAATGTGAAAGCCTAGGTTGCATCTGCAGGACTACACTTAGGTAAATGCAGTGGATTGTTAACTGGTGGTCAACTTGTTACACCCAGCTGAATTGCACTAGGGTGGTGCTGGGTGTGGGAGGCCCCACTTGTGGATTGTCACCAGCAGCCTAAGAGACAGACCTGGAGAAGCTATCCAGAGGCTGTTAGGGAAGCTGTTTGGAGAAGCTGTTGGAGATGTTGGAAGCTGCTGGCTCTTTTGGGCTATTCTTTTGGAGGACCTTGTCACGCTGGCTTACCTGATGAATTGGGCTGTTTTTGCCAGAGGAAGAGCTCAGGACCTTTGTTGTCACTGAGAATGGGTTCAGTTCATTTTGGCGGAGCTCTGGCCCTCATTTTGAGCATCACTTCCTGACTCTGGAGGGGAAGATGGTGCACTGCTCAGGCTCATGGGGGACTTGTCACAGTGGCTTTCCTGATGGGAACTCACTGTTGCTGAGGATGGCTGTGGTACTTTTGGGGGCACCTCTTTGTCTTACATTGTGCATTGCTTCCTGACTCCAGTTCAGATCCCTCAGCCTAGTAGCACAGATCCTTCATCCCACTGACACAGACTTCTAGCTCCCACCACCGACCTCTGGGCCTTCCTTGTGAAGATCCGTGAAACAAGCCTGCATGAGACATTGTCATGGGCTCGAGGCTTCCAGCTGGACTTGGAGGAGGCGTTGTTATGGGCTCTTGGTTTCAGCTGGACTCATGGAGGATATTAAAATCCAAGCCGTTAGCTGAATTCTTTGGTCTTTAGTGTGTAGACACACTTCCTCCATTTTCTTTGTATGTGGTTCTTTGGGTGATTCATTATAAAATAATCTTTTTTTCCTCATGAATTAAGTGTTGTCTTTAATTGAAAAGCTAACAAACTATCTAGTTACATTTCTCCCTCAAGCCACAAACTTGGCAGTTACTGAGTCTCTAGGCAACATATTCAAAGCTGAGATAATTAAAAATTTAAAATGAAATCAAACAAGTCCTCAGGTCCAACTTAGGGAGTCCTGCTACATGCAGGCTAATCTATACCAGTAATACTGCTTGACTCTAGGAGGCTGGAAGACATTCTAAACAACCCCACTCAGAACAGTTAGCTCAAGTAGCCTTTTTCCAGTTTCCAACTTCTGAATAAAGATAATATTTTGTTAATTCTATTGCAGTCAACTTTTTTGCAAGTTGTTTTGTTTACAATGCCAACTTTTGAAAGCTCAGTTAACTGGGCAATAACTTGCACAGAACTCACTTTACCAAAAGAATGAAAGCTCAAAATGTCAACGTCCTACAGAAAACCCACAGTCTAGTTTTATTCAAAGTAAAGTAAAACAATAATTTTGCTCAGACTAGAAGAAATTCAGCCATTGGCTTGGAATCTGTAACTCAAACTACACATGCAATAAGGACAATATTAGACGCATATAATTGTTTTGCTGTTGCATTTGTCTATTGTTTTTCTGATATCAACAATTATAAACAGAGCAGTACAGTTAGTATTTGGAGCAATCCTTATAATGTTACAGTGTCAGGCAGAATATTTTACTTCTCTTCACACCACTGTTTCTCCTTACATATCTGGGCTTCATCCTCTTTAGCAAAGTCATTTCTGATATTAAAGGTCTTGCAAATCTCCTCAGGAGCTTTCCCTTTGATCATATTGGCAACAGTCTGGCATGCAACATCAAGCAAACCTTTGATGTTGAGGTAGTTTGCTGCCAGAAAAAGCTCAAAAAGGGCTCCTTGGTCAATTTTCAGGAATTCTTGGTCCCAAACAAGGCTATCATTTATTCGTTTTTCTTTGTTCTCATCCTCCTGAGGAGGAGGAGGAGGAGGAGGAGGAGGAGGAGGAGGAGGGTCACCCTTGTGGTGGGTGCACCACTCAGTGACCTTTTTTAACGTTGCTGCATGAACATTTGGTAGAGGCTCTGGGCCATCATTTTCTTCATCATCCATTCCCAAATCTTCCAAGATGGTCTTGATTGTCACAGACTGTTTGGCGATTTCAACATCAACTTCAAATATCTCTGCATGAGAATGCTGAAACTTAACTGAAGCCATGGCCTTTGGTCTCTAAAGGACTGCAGGCCAGAGGCAGACAAGAGAAGAAAGATGGTCTCACTCATCAGAGAAAGGCGGCAGCGGACAAAGCCACTATGTAAGATAATCATAAAATGTGTTCTATATTGTATTGTTCCCATTGCAAATACCCCGAACCATAACAGTAAGTAAGCACAGTTACGAAAGTCTGGGTACCTGTTATAGCTGGATGTGGTCACTAAGTCCTTTTGAGCAGAAGCAATGCTGGGGACTTCTAGAGCTAAAATTCAGACCATGGAGTATGCTCTTTGTGCTCTTCCCTTTCTGTAAGAAGGGAGGCTGCCTGGGACTCAGCTCCGACCCAGAGTCGCCCTAGCTAGGGCTGAGGCTTTTCATCTTAGGTTCATGAACTCGGGTGAGGAAGTAGTACATCCTCATTTTTAAAGACCTCTAGCTAAAATTAAGACTTTCTTCATTGACAAACCACAGTGCAGTATTAACACCATGTATGAATTTGCTACTCCAAAGAATATTTTCATATCACCCTATACTTTTTTTGGATAGTACAAGGGATTGAATCCAGGGCATTCTATAACAAAGCTTTTAAAATTATTTTGAGGCAGAGTCTTGCTAAGTTTCCCAGGCAGGACTTGAACTTGAAATCCCACTGCTTCACCTTCCCAGAATGGTGGGATTATAGGCATGTGCCAATGTGCAGGAATAATTTTTTAAAACATCTCGTACACTCAGTCCCCCTTTAAAATTATGACAGTTATTAAATCCATTGATAGATCATATTATTTAATGAATTTAAAAATTTATATATCTTCAGTACATGGGATTGAACCCAGGACCTTCACACTGAGCTATATCCATAACTTCTTTTGCGATATAGCCTCACTAAATTGCTAAATTACCCAGGCTGGCCTTGAACTTGCAGTTCTCCTGCCTTAGCCTCCCAGAGAGCTAGGATTACAGACCTGAGCTGCCATGGGTACCTGAAGTGCACTAATTACTATATCACACTTCAGAAAACCATTTTAATACCTATGATTTGACTAATTGGTTTCCTTTCAGATCAATGTATTTCATTTATGAATTGTTATTTGGAGAGTCTGTACCCTTGCATAAAGTTCCAAGGAAGCCTATGGAGTAAAAGGGGTGCATTCATACTTCAGGCAATCATGAAGACATAGGGTGGGAGGGATCAGGGCTATTTTGTGGCTGGGTGAACACTACCGGGCAGAAAACTTGGTCTGATTGCTTCAGGACTGTTACATACAAAACAAGGAATGACTACATTTTGTACATGAAGGTATCTTTCTGTAATAACTTAAGAAATAGGACATAGGTTTTATGGCTACATCCAAAGCACTCATACTTCTGATATCTAGATGATTAGATGGCATGAGAAATAGGCAGCTATGGGAGTTTTGCAAAAAAAATAAAAAGATTACCATGTAAACTATTCTATACAAATATGTACAGAGAGGCTTTTTAGCTGCCCTGCCTTTTCTTCTTTTTAAGATAATCTACTTTTTCATTTACTATACTGTGTGTAGGTGTAGATTATTTTTGGACTTTGCCATATACTACGATCTTGAATTCTGGAGGACTCTTATACCCTCAAATACTAGTTCCCACTGAAGCAGTGCTTCTCCTTTTTCTGATTATGGAGGTTGACAAGTGAATAGCCAGTTGAAGGGATGCACAGGGTAAGCTCTGAGAGGGCCCGTGTACAAGCACCTCTTTCCTGTGAAGTCAGGATGCACTGTGTTCCCTGTTGGATGGAGGTATTGCCGCTGGGATGCTCCTTGAACCCTGCCTTTAGGGTATTTATAGAAGCTTCATTACCAATGCATGACCATGGCTGTTGATGATCAGATCTATTTCTAGCCCTTCTCTTGTCTCAGAGGTCAGAGATGCCACCAAAAGACCAATCTTCTAACCATCCCTGTGCAAACTGTCTAGGGGGCATGCCCAGAGTTGCCTCTTTAGAACAAGACACTCCCATCATCCTTGTCATTTGGGAAATTCTGAGGACTGCAGAGGGAGCTGTGTGTCCAGAACTAAAGACCAAATATTTCCTACCGCACCAGAGAAGAGAAAGCTCTTTTATAGAAGCCCCATCAATAAATGTGGAAGCCTGGGGCTATAGCTCAGCAGCACAGCGGCTGCCTGGTAAGCATGAGGTCCTAAGTTTGATTCTCAATACCCAATCAATAAATCAATAAATGTAGAAGCTATGACACAAACAGAAAATAACTATATGGAAAACAGCATAATATTGTTTCAGACAAATACGTCAGTGTTTGTTAAGAATAGTTACAAATGTGTGCTGGGAAGCAGGATATTTTCATAGAGTGTCTCCCTGTAGTAGGATATTCATTCCTAACATCATCGTTATAGGTCAGTATGTACTTCTGATATGACACAGGAAGGAGAAAGAATCACTCA
>NW_004524640.1:2718754-2723119 GCF_000260255.1 Octodon degus
TTCTCTTAATGAATAGAATGATTTTTTCTAATGGTGTTTGTAAGTAGGATCACAAGTCTGCATCTTGTACAGCAATTAACCACTAAGAAGAATAAAAAAAAAAAAAGAAATCACTATTGGAAGCCAGATGTGCTGGTGCATTCCTGCAATCCCAGCACGTGGGAGTCTGAGGTGGGAGGATAGCCCTAGATTCGAGGCCACCCTGAGCTACATAGTGAGTTTAAAGCTAGCCTGTACAGCATAGCAAGACCCTGTCTTCAAAAAAGATTACTGCCTAATGAAAAAGGATCAGTCTGATAAAAAAACAACTTGTATAATCAATGATGAAATTTTATATTGCAGCAATACAGTTTCAAGAATGTAAGGAAGAGGGCCAGAGAGATAGCTCAGAGGCATAAGCACTTACCTGGCAAGTATAAGGAGCCGAGTCGATCCCTGGATCCACATGATGTGCCATCTCGGCCCGGATGCCCAGGTATGCCATCTTGGGCACCCACTGTATGGCCCTGGAACCAGGCATGGTAGCACATGCCTGTAATCCCAGCACTAGGGAGGGTGAGCCAGGAGGATCTCTGTGAGTTTGAGACCAGCCTGGGGGTTATAAAACTGAGCACAAGGCCAGCCCAAACAGGCATAGTGAGATCTTGTCTCAAAAAAAAAAAAGTAAGGAAAAATTGTCAAATCACCAGTGACTGTTGGAATCTGGAGAATCAGACTAGTAATGAAAAAAACTTGAAACATGTGAATAAGACAATTTAACAAGCCTGATCAGTGTTTTCATACCTATTCAGAGCAATTAGAGATGTGAATAATTTTTTTCAAGCCCACATTGAACACTTACAAAATGAAAAATAAAATCAAAGGAAGTGAAAAGTTATAACAATGAGTAGAAAATCACAGAAGAGCCAACAAAAAACAATGAAAAACTAAGAAGGTGACTTAATTTTTAATTGCATTTTAATTTTGAATGAAAAATTAGTTTGCAGAATACTGTGTATAACCTCACATTTGTGTAAAATCTGTAAGAATTCACGCTAATATTATCTAATATAAATAGATGGCAAAACGCACTTGAAATATATGGTAAATACATAAAAACACTGATGAGAAGAGTATAGATAGATATAGAGATAGAGATAGAGATAGAGATAGAGATAGAGATAGAGATAGAGATAGAGATAGAGATAGAGATATTGACATAGATATCAACTTTAGCATAGAGATTCTCCTGGCAAAAAGGACAATTACGTGGGAAAGATTAGGCAGTTCAGCATTTTGTTTCTTAGGAAAAGTAACTAATTTTTTAAAAATAATTTTATTTAGAAACAAATAGCAATGAAACAGATTCAAAACCGATTAGTAGGGCAGTTTCAATAATTAATACATTGCATATTGTTGTCTTCGTCGTGGTTATTCATAGTACAAGATGCAGACATGATATCCTGTCCAAAAACTATTAGTACAAATCTTTCTTCTCGTTGAATTAAGGGAAAGTAACTGTATGTCTACCCTATTTTGTATATACAGATACAAAATGGTCCTTCATTTGCATCTCCTTTTTTTGTTTAGTTTTTTCAAAGATGGGTATTCCATTGCCATTTAAATATTGCGTGAATTCAGCAAAATAATCTAATATAGTCCAATAGTCCATAATAGTAGTGGGTTGTCGGTAGGACTGGCAATGTCCAAAGTTGTTGACTTCAGCCCTTTACAGCTCAGCATATTAATATGGCTTTACTTTTCATGCGTCGTTATTATACTTTTTTGCTGGATGGTTAAGACCAAGATAAAGCAAGACTAACATAATAAGAAATGTGTTAAATTTGCCCTTTGTGTATGTGGTTGATGCATTATTCTTGCTACTTTACATGCCCTCATTACTTCATTTTTTAAAAGATGGAGATGATGGCCAAAACAAAGCATTTCACTATGGAGAGGATAATGGCTCCTTCTGAGGTCATAAAGCCTCAGCTACACAGTAGCTTTAATATTGACATGATTTCAGTGTATAAGAAAGTGCATGGCTTATCAAGTCCAAAGGGTGTGACTTCAGAGTTTGTGTGGACCTCGTTGCTATGCAGACCGATAATAGTTCTAAGACTGTGGTCAGTTGTCCATGACTGTTACCAAGGCGGAAAAGCCAAAGAGATGTGGGTAGGGCAAGAACTCATGTATTGTGATCAAATTAGTGTTGCACCCACATTCAGCCTGTATTTAACATATCACATTTCACTGGGCCTGGTGGCACATGCCTGTAACCCCGGTCCTCTGGGAGGTGGAGGCAGGAAGAACACAAGTTCAAGCTAAGACTGGGAAAAATCAGGAATTTAGGGAGATCCTGTCTAAAAATAAAGTAAAAGAGGTCTGGGGATGTGGGGCTCAATGCCTACTACTGCTGGCAATGACAATAACCCTACTTTTGAAGAAAAGAGCACAGAGTGAATTAGGATGGAGTCTGTATTCAAATAATATCTATTTTTATTTACACACGTAAAAACAACATTGGAGAAGAGTAGGAAAATATGAAAGGAATTCAGAGGCAGAAAAACAGCTCCATGGTGTGAGGTTCATGTATAGAGTTCGGGAGGAACATGAGAGAAGGCAGGTGGCAATTACAGGGCAGTACTTTCAGAGAGGGAGTCAAGGGGAAACAGGTCAGGATTAAGGATGAGGGAGTCTGGGGCCATGGAGCAAATCTGATGGGATTAGCAAACCTCCTTGTCCACTTCAACTAATTTCAAGTTACTCCTTTTTAATGTTGTGGATCCTTTTCCCCTCTGTGGTGTGCTGAGGGTTGAACCCAGGGCCTCGAGTATGCTGAGCATGTACTCAGCTGAGGAGCTGCTTGTCCAGCCCTGCTTTCCCTTAATTTTAAAGTGCAGGCAGCACTGTCTTATGCAGAAGTCATTTTCTTGAGAAACAGAGGCAAGTAGCGAAAGATTATTTAGAGCTAAATTTCACTGCTGATGGTGAAGAGAAGGAAGACCCAATGTGAGGTCAAAACGTTGCCTTGTTCAGGAGAAGGATGTAAGAATCATTTGATTATGTTGAAAGACAGCCTATGTATATTTATTACTCTACTTACTTTTGTACCTTATTTGGGCATCCTGAGTTAGAGTTACTTTTTCTGCATTCATCTTGGGAGTCATGCTGCCGTCTCCACCACCAGGCCTTGATGAATGAAGTCTACTCCATCCTAGCAGCATTCTCTAGATTTGTATGTCAGAGAAGGAACAGGATATCCTCAGAGAAGACATGTAGGAGCTTTAGGTTTTTTTCTCTCTCTCTTTCTCTTTCAGCAAGCCCTGGGCTCTTTATGCAAATGGCTCAACCTTCGCCCCCAAGCCGGCTTTCCATTTCCCAGAATCACCGTGAATGACAGAGGAAATGGACTCCTGGGAGATAATTGCTGAGCTTTCATGACTGAACAAAGACTTCCATCTGCCTTACATTTATATAAAGAATAGAGCCACTCTAAGAACTCTTCAAGAAACAAGTGATAAGCATATCTTGCAAACAGTATTTTAAAATGTCTTATGCTGCTAAATGTAAATAGCTTTGGCACATAGGAGAAGGCTCAAAACACATTAGTTCCTTTCTCTTTTTTCATTGGTTACAACCATGACTAGTGTTTGTCCTAGTGCCTCTGAGGTTCTTTTTGTTCTTTTTTTTGGCAGAACCAGGGATTGAACTCAGGCCCTTGCACTTGCCAGGCAAGCGCTTATTCTACTGAGCCATCTCCCTGGCCCCTAGGTTCTGAGGTTCTTTTTGATCTAAGAATCTTTTTCGCATGGAAGATTCCACAAGTTAGTTTCTATTTTAGTGAACCAATGTAAGGGTGATAAGTAGGGTGAAGGAACAGGGTGCATAAAGCTAAACCTAAAACCGAGGTGTGTGGCAGGAGGAGGGAAAGTGTTAATGAAAAAAATGGGAAATAGAATTTGAAAGGGCAGGTGGTAGGCTAGGAGGATAAATCTGTAGTAGACATCTTCCTGGCAGTGTACACAAGGCCCTGGGTGTGATCCCCAGCATAGCAAGAGAGAAAGAGAAAGTGAAAGGAAGCAGGGAGAGGAAGAGGAAGACAGATAGAAAGAGAGACAGATCCTCATTAGTAGCAGGAAGTATATATTTGGGTTAAATTTTAAGTACACCAAATGTCAAAAGTCTTGTTATACCCATATGTCTTCTCCCAATCCTGGGATAACTAAAAGGGTCAGCTATCAAGAACACACTGATATTTTTTAACTTATGTTTGTTCTTGTTAAGTCAATAAGCAAAATAAAGTATCTGCATCAATAGACTATAAAACTTTATTCTTAAAAACTAAGAGCTTGAAATTGGCTTCAATGTTACTGCTGATTGTTT
>NW_004524640.1:2723219-2723820 GCF_000260255.1 Octodon degus
ATAAATAAATAAATCAATATGTCAGTGTGAGGAAATAGAAAGAATGGAAAAGTGCCCATATTAAAGAATACAGAAGCATAATAACTGAAATAAAGATAAGATCTAGTCTTGCCCATGGAGGCTGAGGCAGAAGGATTGCAAGTTTAAGCAGCCTGGGAAATTCAGTGAGACCTTGTACCCAAGTAATTTTTTAGTTTTGGTTCTTTGCAGATGGGGTCTGACTAGAATTCTGGCTGGCACTGAACTCATTATGTGTCCAGACTGGTCTTGAATTTATGGGGACTCTCCTGCCTCAGCCTCCAAACTGCTGGGATTATAGGTGTATGCCACCATTTCTGGTTCAAAATAAAAATTTTAAAAAGGAATGGGAATGTAGCTCAGTGATAAAGCACTTGCCTACCATGCGGGAGGTCCTAGGTTTGATTCCTACCACTATCTCCAACCAACCAACCAAGGGAAACAAAACATATACTTCATAGCAGATAAAAAGTTTTAAGGAAAAATGTTAACAATGTTAAGAATGACTTGCATATTGCTAGATATATGCATGTAAAATTTGAAGAAGAAAGAAATGTATAAGAAATTGAGAAGATAAAAAAAA
>NW_004524640.1:2736140-2742961 GCF_000260255.1 Octodon degus
CAGGCAGGCATTGGGCCACTGAGCTATATCCCCAACCAAATAAGCTATATCCCCAGCCTGCTGATTGTAATCTTATGAAAAATTTAAAACATTCACAGAAGTAGAGAGACGTGTGTGTGTGTGTGTGTGTGTGTGTGTGTGTGTGGGTGTGTTATGGGGGACTGAATACAGGACCTTCTCACTGAGATACATCTCTGGCCCTTTTTCATTTTTCACGGGTCACACTATGTCGCTAAATTGTCCAGGCTGAGTTCAAACGAGTCTTTCCTGCCTTGGCCTACCAGAGTACTGGGATTACAGGTATGTGCCACCATGCCTGGCTGAGAGTGCCGTCTAATGAACTCTCATATGTGTATCACTCGGATTAAAACATTATCCCTATTTTGCCATTTTGGCTTTATCTTCCTTTTTGATGCCAAAGTATTTTAAAGCAAATCCAAGACCTATTGAGACTTCATCCCAGATGCTTCCAATTTGGATTTTTAATTGAATTACCAAATTCCTAGTTAATAGACAAAAGGGTCTCTCAGGAAGTATCAAGTGAGGCGCACAGGGCAGCAATTAATTTTTTCTCATGTAGAACAGCAGGGTTCAAGTAATACCAATTATGTTTAGAAATGGAAATTTTTTAAAAATCAAAAACAAGGAAGCAATTTTAAGTATTTTCAAAGTCCTAATTTCTGTTTTTCTTCCTCTTGATGAACTCCTCATTAACAGCTGGCTGCTTCCCAGCCCTCTGCCCTCCGTTTAACCAGGATGTTCATGATCACGCTGCCAGCTCAGTAAGGTGCTGGCGGGATTCTGGGACACAGCATCAGGAGGTTCACACCTTCATTGCAAAGCCTGGGCCCTTCTATCTGGGAGAAACTTCTAGCCCTGTACACGACAGTACGGCCACTTCTGTTAACATCATTGCAGCCACGTACCTGTCAGTACTTTAAAAGATCTATTAGAGTCAGGAAAGGTGATGCAGGCAGTAATCCCAGCTGCTTGGGAAGCTGAGGCAGGAGGATCTATTGAGCTTGGGATTATGCAGCTCAATGTGTTCTGCTGAGCGGGGGGTCCATGCCGAGTTCAGCATCAACAGGGTGACATGTCAGGAATGGGAGAAAAGCAGTGAGGTCACACCTGAGAACAGACACTGTACCTCTGGCCAACGTAGCCAGACTCTATCTTTTAAAGGGAGGGGGGCAGGATTTAGATTCAGATGAAAAATAAGTCTAAGAAATAAAAAGTACCCAACACTGATGAAGGCAAATATTTCTAATGGGGGTAAGTATAATGTGATACTTTTAAACAAAAAGCAGTTTGACAATATTACTTGAATACCAAGTTTCAATATTTGAAATTTGATATCATTTCAACATGTAAGATTTGATAACAAGCTTCAATATTTGGTATTTTAAATTCTGTTTGCCTGCTCATAACTACAGTAAACAAGATCTCAATTGATCAACTTAGAGATGCCCTTCTCAAAAAAAAATAAAAATAAAAAATAAAAAAGAGAGATGGCCTTCTTTCTACCTGCACAGAGAATGTTGAATTTATTCCATTCCTGTTTTCTTCCTCTTTTCCCTAAAAAGAGGATTCCTTTTTTGTCAGACTAGTGGTGAACTTTTGAGATGCAGAAATTAAGATTGAGAAGTAGGCAAACTATAAAAGCTAAAATGATCTAGGAAATTTTAATAAATAATTGGTAGATATTTGGAGGTGGCCCAGGCTTGGATTCCCAGCATAGCACAACAACAGAAACCAACCTGGTAGGGAGAGGGTAGAGTGAAGGAGAAAGCAGCCAACAAAAAGAGAAGAAAGAATATCAGGGTGTCATTTGTAGTAAGAAACTCTAAAATAGCGCTTGCCTGGCAAGCCCAAGGACCTGAGTTCAATCCCCAGTTCCACTAAGGAAAAAAAAAGAAAAAGCAAAAGCAAAGACACTCTAAAATAATATGGGATTGCAGAAAATTCAAGAAGGTGTGAGAAAAGTTACCAAGATTTATTAAGACTTTTAGGAGAGTTAATGATTAGAATTCTTGCAAAAATGTTTTTGCTATTTGTTTTGTACTTCTTTGATGGTGTCTTCATTTATCCACATTTTTAAATGGTGGTGCCCATTCTTGGAAAACCTCTTTTTGACAACTTAAGTTCTGTCCAATGAACAAACTATGCTCAATGTATCATTCCTCTATAATTGAATTTATATTGTTTCTCATCTTCTGATTTTAAAAACCACTCTGATGAATATATTTGTGCTCAAAGCTTAAGGTTGTTTTCACTAGGATAGATAGGTACCCTTCTGCTAACATTATCAATCACACTATGAATGTTTTCTATTGTCAAGCTTTTTTGTTTGAATACATCACCTTACACACACCCCCACCAGAGAGTAGTGAGAACACCCATCATATACACCTTAATCTACATTGGGTAGTTTACATCTTAGGAATTTTGTAGTATGATTTTTCTAAATAATTTTTGGTATGATTGGAAGATCATGCATACATCAGACAAATTTTCCTATTCTCATAAGACACTATCATCTTAAATTACATTGCACTTACCCCTTAAATAGCTAATAGATTATCCATTATGTTTTTCCCAACCTTTCTTCTCTTCCTGTCTGCCTCTTCCTTTTTCTCCCTCCTGTTTTGGTAAAGCTGTTTCATATTTATTTTGGAATATAATTAAAGAAAGCAAAAACAAACTCTCCCCAGGGAATGATAATCGTGGGCACTTTTAGCAATGCAAAGTGAACTCACTGACTCACAAAGTCTCCCCATCCCCTTTTGTATATTTTATTCACGTCTCTCAGTTGTACAAAAATAGATCTAATCTATTCTGTGCAAAACGCCCTTCACAATCTGAAGATAGCTGTTGAAATATTCTCTTTCCTTCTACATAAGAGTCACAGAGACTTCAACTTTGCCACAAGCAATGTCCTTCTGGAATACCTCACTCAACAGCTCCTTATACATTCTTCTTTACTCTCTCATTTCTGATCACTTGGAAGTGACAGCATTGTAGGTGTGATTTTATACTTTTTTTTTTTGGCAGAACTGGGGATTGAGGGGGCCTGGCCCTAGCTCAGTTCTTTAAGGGGCTGCTTCCACAAAGCTGGGAGCCTCAGGTTGCTGTAGTTCGATCCCCACAACACTCCAGCCAGCCAAAAGTGCCCTGAAGGCGTTGGAGGAGAAAAAAAAAAAAAAAGAACTGGGGATTGAATTTAGGCCCTTGCACTTGCCAGGGAAGTGCTTATTCTACTGAGCCATCTTCCCGGCCCTTACATTTTATTTGTGTAACTCCATATGAAAACAGTAGTCCGTTATATTGGAAATGTTCCCTAAGAATGTGTTTACACACAAATTGCCCATTATTATATTGCTCAGATTTTGTAAAAATTTTTTTCTTTATAAAAAGTAAAGGTATAAGAAGTAAAGCTATATTAATATGCTGAGCTGTAAAAGGCTCAAGTCAACAACTTTGGACATTGCCAGTCCTACAGAAAACCCATTGCTATTACGGACTACTGGACTCTATTGGATTATTTTGCTGAATTCACACATCTACAATATTTAAATGGCAATGGAATACGCATCTCTGAAAAAACTAAACCAAAACTGGAGATATAAATGAAGGACCATTTTGTATCTGTGTATACAAAATAGGGTAGACATACAGCTACTTTCTCTTAATTCAATAAGAAGAAAGATTTGTACTAATTAGTGTTTGGACAGAATATCACATCTGCATCTTGTACTACGAATAACTACTACGAAGAAAATAATATACAATGTATTAATTATTGTAACTGTCCTTCTAACCTGTTTTGAAACTGTCTCATTGCTATTTGTTTCTCAATAAAATTAATAAAAATACATTTTTTTCTTAAAGAAAATAATTAACTTTAAAAAACAGAAAGAAAATAATTACCACATCATGATTTTCTTGCAGAGTAACTGTGAAAACAAATAATACTCATGAAAGAATAAAATACTGCCTGCTATAGAGTGATTTAAAATAAATGTTACTTGTACTAATGAGTGACATTACTTTAGCTTCTAGGAAGTACAGATATAATCCGTGTAGATCTTCTGATTAAATTTATCTACAACCTCATTAAAAGAGTCTTATTTTTCAAAATTTATCTTAATGATATAAATTAACAGTAATACTAGAGGGATTTAGTTTGAACTGAATTTACCAGAACTTTTTTCTTGATCAAGCTATTTCTTAATATAAACCAAGATGAGTTTTGTTTTAAACTTCCATTATTAATAAATATCAAGCGAAATAATATTTCCCTTTATTCTCATCTAGAATCTATTTGCGGAAAACACACTTACATATAAAAAGAAAAAAAAATTCTTTAATTGCAGTTCAGTTTAAGACTACTTAGATTGGACAGCAGGGCACAAAAACTCATGTCTGTAATCCCAACACTTGGAAGGCTGAGGCAGGAGGATTGTTGTTGAGTTCCCGGCCAGTCTGGGCTGCGTAGTGAGTTACAGGGTAGCCTTAATTGCATAATGAGACTGTCTCAAAACCAACAAAAAATGAACAAATACAATTTTTTCATTGGAAGATAATTACTCCAGGTTCTCTTCTTGCCAGATTCATTCAGGTGCTGGGAAACAAAAGATGAAAAAGATAGACAGGGCCTGCCAGATACTCAGCAGACTAAAGCACCTGCTTAGGCAAACAGTAGGGTACATGTGTTTATCCCCATGCCATGCCAGCCTCAGCCCTGCCCCCACCCCCCATCCCCTGGGGCACACTGAAATGACGCATGAGACTGGGCATGATGGCACATACCTGTAATCCCAGCGCTTGGGAGAATGAAAGCAGGAGGATCACAGCGAGTCTGATCTGTGCAGTGAGACCCTATAAACCCTGTACTAAATACATAAAAAAAAAAAAAGATAGACAAATGCCTAGATTGCTACCAAATTGAGTTGTCACTTAGGAAAAAAATTTCCTCTTTATGTGAAAAAATTTAATCTTCATGAAAATGGCAATGGCCAGGCTTATACGACTGAGATAATGACAATATGAATAGCAAATGTTTCTGTAGTTTAGAACCCAAGTGGTATATACCATCACATGTAAGAACATAAAGCAATATTGAATTTACCTTTTTAATAGGACATTTTAAAATTCAGTATGGCCCCACTATTTTTACTACTTTGAAGAATGTTTCTATACACATAGTTGAATATGTGCCAAGTTCCAAATTCCATTGTCATGAGAAGCGGATCAAAAAACAAAGTTGGCCTAAGGTCTCTACAACCGTCTGCACCACAGACGGAGTTGGCAAGTAACAGAACTAAGCGAAAACTCGCAGGTAATATTTCGGTGAATGTAAGACCACTCACTAATAGTAGGCATCTGAAAGCTTAGAAGCATGAAAGATTTCCCATTTCAAACAAAACAAAACATTTATTAGCCTATGATTGCATTTCTGAATCACCATGCACTTTATATTAGCAGTACAAATAGTTAATGAGTTACTTGGAGAAGTTAAACACCCGTGTAGAATTGCAAGCCGTAGGTCATATTCCACTTTCCAGCTCACTCTCAGGTTTCTGGGAAGTTAAGATCTTCAAACTGTGCATTGACTTCACAGTAATACACCCTTGGTGGCCCAAAGTAAATAGTGTGAACTTTAAAAAGTAAACACAATTAAGATGCTTTTCATAATTTATAATGACCCTGCATTTGTGTCAGCAATGTGGAGAGCCATAAAGTCAATTATCAGCTCTGTTTAGCAAATCTGTAGCCTTACAGAAAAAGGTCTTAGTAACCTAACACATACTTCATGGTCAAGAACTAACTTCCAGGACTTTGCCGAAACGTGCTAGCTATCCAAAACTTAATTCCAACATTGCAATGATGAGAAATATGTATGATTTATTTAACTTATTAAATCAAAGCCCTTTTAAGTGCTTACTAGGTATCAGACATTGTGTTAGGTAAGAAATACAAAAATAAGAGATAAGTCTTACTAGAAACACGTCTAGGGGATGTAGCTCAGTGGTGGAACCCTTGCCTAGCAGGCACAATGCCCTGCATCTATTTTGCCTCGAGGTAAAATACATAAACAAACAAGTAAAACCCTACACATCTGCTTAGGGAAAAAGAAACAAGCACATAATTATAATGCAATTATGATATAGAGCGCTAGCACAACTAGTCCTCACTTTCCTAGAGAGGAAAGCTGTACTAGTTTCGAAATATAAGTGGGAGATTCTGTCAGGAAGCAAACTGAAGGTATTTCATGGTCTTTATCGTAAACTACTAATTACAGTAAGTGGTATTTCCAGCATGATAACATTAAGAAAGTTTTATACGTTTGGTGCATTTATATTCTTTGCTAATGCTAATAGCAAGTGATTCATTTATGTTGTAAAGTATTTTCTTCTTGACTATATCAGTGCTTGCTTTAGCGGTGCATAGACTTTAATATCTTATAGCATAGGTGGCACTAATTCAATCTTAGTTTTAAGGATCTTTGAAACTTTAAGGGCTTTTAAAGCTTTTGAGTCCTCTTGCCAAAAACCCATGTATAGCTAATAAACAGTCTTTCTTCAGCAGGTCATAAGCAAAAACATATTTTACTCTAAATAACTTCAACTCTGCTCTATCAAATACCCCCTAATTTACCCAAGTGATTTCTCAGGCAAATCCCATAAACTCTCAATCATATTTAGTTACTTACAATTCAGCTTAGTTTGACCTACTTTGGCCCAAGACATCTGAAATTGGTTAGGAATAAAAATCTGTCTCTGTCCCTCTGTCTCTGTCTCTGTCTCTGTCTCTGTCTCTCT
>NW_004524640.1:2743061-2784431 GCF_000260255.1 Octodon degus
CTCTTTCTCTCTCTCTCTCTTCCCTTTACCACTATACTACTCCTGCTCAGACCTTTCTCACAGACAGATAAATAGATAGGATCTTTCCAACTCAGTGTAGGGAACTATGGACTGTGAACACTATCATTTGTTTATGGGAGGTCAACGAACCCATTAAGATTTTTATTTATTATTATCAACCAAGACCTTTATTGATCTATCTTGCTTTTGAATCAGAATACTAGCATTTCACAATCTGTAGCATGTGACAATCTGTTTAATAACCTTTCAACCCTTTATTCATCAAAGAAATATTTAGAGGCTGAGGGCATAGCATAGCAGTAGAGCTTATATCTGTACTTAATATATACAAAGCCCTGGTTTCAATTCCCAGCACTTATCAATATAAGATAAATTTTGACTACATCAGACACTGTGTTACACTGTATAGGCAAATTCATACAGAAAAAAAAAGAAATGAGCTTCATTTTGATTTAATACTTTTTTTCTTTCTTGACACTGGGTCTCCTTATGTTTCCTAGGCTGGTCCTGAACTCCTAGGCTCAGGTCATCTTCCTGCACAGCTGTGACTGCAGATGCATGGTCATCTCATCTGGCTGGTACACACATGATCTAAGTTAATACCAAATATTTCAATGTGACTGACAGTTTAAGTTGACTTAACTGGCCAATGCCATCAACAATGGCCAATATATATTGAGTAGGTACAATTTACCTACTCAATTTACCTACTTTATTAAGTGATTTACATATTGTTATGATTTATGTCTAGATGGACCCCAAAGCTTCATGGGGTCATGGGGGGCCTGCTTTTCAGAGGTGGCTGAATCTAGAGTTTGCAATTGACTCATGGTTTGATGCTAGGATTGAGTGTGTGAGTGCTGCATCCTCCCTAGGATGGGTAGCTTGTTGATAATATTGTAGGGATTGGTTGGTCTCTTGGTGTACCTCATGGAGGAACATAAGCAGGACTGAAGAAAAGATAAACTAGAGACAAGAGCTGGGTCTGGTGAAGGCCTGTCTGTCTGATGGGCAAAGGACCTGAACAACAATAATAGGGGTATTCATTTATACTCTTACAAATTTAGTGTCATGAAACACAAGGTTGCCTAGCAACTAATGGCTGTAACTGACCAGGCAGGATGCTTTTCTCAAAACTGAGGTAGTTTTGACTGCTTTCAGCACTGCGGCCTTGCCCTACTCTCACACGTATGACCAATTTCCAGCTTCAGCCACTTCCAACACAATGTAAGTGACAGAAAGAGGCTTGTAGCCCCTCTCTCCCCCTCGTTGCTTTTGCTATCTTTTGCCACACGAACTGTTTCTCCTCTCTGATGCCCCTCTGCCAGGCTACTCTTGTCTTGAAGCGAGCTGACTGGGAACTGAAACCTCCACAAATTGTGATCTAAGTAAACTTTTCCCCCTTTAACTTTGGATGCCTGGTATTTTGTCTCAGCAATGAAAAAAGTAACCAAGATACATTTTCTTGGAGGCAGCATCTCATTATATAGCTGAGGCTGGCTTCAAACATTCAACCCCCCTGCCTCAGTCTCCCAAGTACTAGAATTACAGGTGTGGACTACCATGCTTAACAATTTACATGTTTTATTTAATCTGAGTGATAACAACTGAGGTAGTTAGTAATATTAGTTTCATTTTGTAAAGAGAAAACTGAGTATGAGTGGTCTTTAGCTTAATTTTATATACCTGCTCTTAAGCAGGCCTTGAATTCTGATTCAGAAGCCAGATGAGCAGTTCAGTTGGCCGATTAGTGAGAGGGTGTGTGTATGTACATTTAACAGATCATTCCAATCAGCAGTTCACCTTTTCATCAGTACACACTTAAAAATTGGATAAAAGGATAAGTTTCATATTTTTATCACAATGGAAATGAAGGAGGGAAGAAAGAAAAAAATTGTATGCAACCATCAAAATTATGCTTATCCTGAATTTTAGATGCATGAAGAAATTCACATGACATATTTAAGTTGTTCACATCAACTAAAAATACAATGTAATATCACCTATGTAAGAAATGTGTACAGAAAATATATATATATATATATATATATATATATATATATATATTGCATGCTACATTTGGTAGATTAATTTTTTTAAATATAGCACATGTGCAAATTAATATTCCCAGTCATTAGTTTTCACATTGATTATCAAACATTTTCAGTTTTTTCCCCTTACCTCTTTATATTTATACTCCTGTGTGTCTAAATACATTTTAGGCAATGGTGCTAGACTTATGTTGTGGTCTTGAAAAAGAGATAAACATGTGAGCTGTTGATTAGAATCATTTGCCTTTGATCAGCAGGATCAAGAGAGAAAAAGAAAAATAAAAAACTAAATTGCTGGAGAGGGAGAAAAGCTGTAATAGCTACATTTGAAAGTTTAAAAAAAAACCCAGAAACAAAAAAAAAAACAAAAGGTAATTTCTCTTAAATCCAAGATTATTTTATCAAAACATTTTGTTGTCTTTTACTACATTTTAAAAAATTTCTTATGCTAATTACTGAATAATTAGGGGAAGAATAGGTAAGAAAAAATTTCAGGTTATGGTTCTCTATGACAGAACATCCAACTGGCCACTCCCCAGACAAGAACCTTTGTGAAAACTTTAAACCTTAAAGATGAGACTAAGATGCTGGCTAAGACCACAGAATCAATCGAAAACCATAGTAAAGATAAAAGGAACAGGCTTACTTTTACTACATTGACTCTTTCCCTCCCCAACTCAGAACAGTGCCACGAAGAGCTAATTTCCCTTGGACCCACAGATCTACCATGCGAAATGACAGGAATTAGACAGATGGTCAGCTTCCCTAGCATTCCAGGAAACCCACTACTTGCATCATGGAGATCAGTGGGGGCAAGGCAGATCTAGACTGCCTGGGGTCAGATAAAAAAAAAAGAACAGAAGGTGGAGTTTCCAGTGCCCAGCATGCTTGCGTTGGTATGGTAATTCTACCATGTTCCTGCCTGGAGTAGATGTGTCTTATCAGACACACCAGCCAGCAGCATAACCCATTCATAAAACCTAGCGGGGCTGTCTCAGCAGAATAGAGACCCTTTTACTCTAATCATTCAGCAACTCTGACTAGCCCAAGTCTACTCCAAAGCCCTAAGCAGGGAAGCAAGCTTGGACTATACATTTCCATAGAAGATGGAAATGGTCCTGTCCATCCTGACCATAATGTTGAAGCTCAGCCCGCAGCCCTGCCCAACTGGAGAACTCAAACAATGGTACCACTCTGCTCGGGATTTGCTGGGTTAGAGGGAATGGTAATGCCAGTGGTGACACCAACCAGCTGAGTCCAGCTAGCCACTCCGTCTAAGTGTGGAGCCCAAAAGAATGTTCTGATTTCCCAAGGTTGTGATGAGCTGGCCCACTGGGCCCCCTACTGAGATGAAATAGTGGTCTATCCTTGGGATGCTGTATGAAATCAAAATTAAGTTATTATCAGCTTAAAGTAATTTATTATAGTTGTAAATCATTTTTATGTAAGTTTTCTGGTAACCACAGAGCAACAAACTGTGGTAGATGTACAAAACATAAATAGAAATAATTCAAAGCATACCACCATAGAAAGCCTCAAACCACAAAGGAAGATATCAAGAGAAGACAAAAACAAACAAAATATCAATCAAATCACCATAAAACAAGTAACAAAATGGCAGTGGCAAGCCTTTACCTATTAATATTTTTTTTGCTGTGATTTAAATGTGCCCCTAAAGTTCATGTGTTGAAAATTTATGTGCCTCAGTGTTGAGAGGTGGAAGCCAACAGAAAGCATCGAGATGGTAGAAGGTTCTTAACAGATGGATGAGTTTGATTCCGTTTTGCTCTCTGTTTCATCCATGTGTTGCCTTTCGCTAAGATATAGCAAGAAATCCCTCATCAAATGACAGCAGTCTGATCTTGGATTACCCAAAATCAAATGTGGTATAAGAACAAGTCCACATACAGGAATCAATAAATGTGATACACCACATTAACAGCATGAAATGTATACGATTATATAGCAACAAACAAAATAAGGCATTTAACAAAGTTCCACATCTTTTTTTCTGATAAAGTCTCAAAAAATGGAATGTACTTTAACATAATAAAGTGGGCCAGTTGTGACCAGCCCACTGCTAAATGTTATACTCAGTCATGATCATTTGCAAGTTTTGGGGCCACTCTGACTGCTTACCTCAGCATGTGCCCTGCCAAGCCCCAGAATCTGCACATCTTTCCTATTTTCCCTCAGTCTCTTTTGTTCAGGCCTGGAATGATCTTCATGGACCTCTCAGATTAAAGTATTTATCATTTTTCTCTCACTTTCCAGCTAAAGCTTTTTCCTGAAAAGAAAGAGAAAGAGAGAGAGAGAGAGAGAGAGAGAGAGAGAGAGAGATTGAGAAAAGAAAGAAAACAAGGACAGAGAGTTTTGTAAATGGGGGGTTGGAGGGAGTATAAGGCAATGGGGGGAAAACCAGGTTATATCATGTACAGGTACATATTCTCTACGATGAATGTGATCATTATGTATATATAAAAATGTACCAATGAAATCTAATTCAAAAAATGAAGGATTTTTCCTCTAAAAGAAGACAAAGAATTCTATTTTCAGTACTTCTCTTTGACACAGTACTTCTCTTTGATGTGCTAGATGTAGCAATTATGCAAGAGAAAAAAATTTAAAAACCTACAAATAGGAAAGTAAGAAGTGAAATTGTCACTATTGCTAATGACAGAATTTTCTATAGAGAAAGCTCCAAAGATTCTATTAAATAATTCTCAGAATTAAACAAATACAGTAAACTTGCAATATGCAGTATTAACACAAAAAATCAGTAACATATCTACATACTAATAAATGACATGAGGAAGAAATCAAGAAAATGACCCCATTAATGAAAAATAAAACAAAGCCTTTGAACTAAATTTAGCTAAAAAAGTGAAAGTTCTATATCTGAAAACCATGAAGTATTGAAGAAACTGAGAAGATACAAATTAAATATTTCTTAGTTCATGGGATGACACAATATTATTAACATATTTATACTACGCAAATCACAGATTCAGCGCAACCTGTATCAAAACTTCAATGCAATTTTTCACAGGTGTAGGAAAAAAACAATCCTAATAGTCACATGAATGGTTCCAGTAGAAAAATATAAAAATGAAGTATAAGAAGTAAAGCCATGGTGTTATGTTGAGCTGTAGGGGACTCAGGTCAACAATTTCTGACATTGCCAGTCAAGCGGAAGACCCAATACTATTATGGACTACTGGACTCTTAGAATATTTTGCTGAGTTAACACAGCTATAAGATTCAAATAACGGAGCTAAATGAAAAAAGAGGATACAGATGAATGTCCATTTTATATCTGTGTATTCAAAATGGTTAGGATAGATATATAGTTCCATTCTCTCAATGAATAGAGGGATTTGTTCTAATAGTGTTTGTAAATAGGCTACATGTCTACATCTTGTACAGCAATTAAGCACTAGGAAGAATGTATGCAATGTATTAATTATTGAAACTGTTCTACCAAAAAAGAAAAAAAAAACCCAACTTCTGACCATTAAAGAGATATAAATTAAAACAAGATGAGAATGGTAAATGGATAAAGAAAAATTGATGTGGATGCATAATAGAGTATTATTCTATTATAAAAGAGAATAAAACTTGGGTCATTTGTAAAAAAAATAGGCACATGGAACCATAAGTAACCAAATAACTAAGGCAATGTTGAGCAAAAAGAACAAAGCTGGAGGCATCATACTATTCCACAAATTTATAGTAATTACGACAGCATGGTATTGGCAGAAAGACATCAACTAACCAACTAAAGTACAGAACCCAGAAATGAACCTACACATTTATGGTTGATTGAAGTTTTTTCTTTTGGTAGTACTTGGGATAGAGGCTTGCAAGGTGAGTGCTCTACCACTGAGTTATTCCTCTGGTCTGTTCAACTGAACTTTTTATCAAGTTGCCAAGAGTGTGGAATGGGGGAAATGATAGTCTTTTAAAGAAATGTATTGGGAAAACTGGGTAGCCACATAGGGAAGAATGAAATTGAACTCATCTCACAGCATGTAAAAAGCCAAAATGAACATACACTAAAGGGTGAAACATAAGACCTGAAACTATAAAACTGCTAGAAGAAACACTGGAGGAAAAACTATAGAACATTGGTCTGAAGAATGATTTTTTTGGATTTGATCCTAAAAGCTCAGGTAATAACAGAGAAGCAGAATCACATCACATCAAATTTTTCGGCTTAGCAAAGGAAGAAATTGCATAGTAAAGAGACAACCTACAGAGCCGGAGCTGATACTGCAGGCCTTAATCCAAGCTCTCAGGAAGATGAGGCAGGAAACTACATGTTGGAGGCCAGCCTAGGATACAGATTGGGAGGACTTATTGGCCAGCCATGCATTACATAAAGGGTTAATGTCCACAAAACATAAGGAAGCTATATGGAAGCATAAGTAACCAAATAACTAAGTAACCATAAGTAACCAAATAACTTTCAGGAAGAAAATCTGAAAAAACTCTGAAAACTGAAAATACATAAAGATCGAGAATTTTTGTTTTGCTTTGGGGACAGAGTCTTGCTATGTATTTCAGGCTTGCCTTGAGCTTACTACACAGCTCTGGTGGCCTCAAACTCTCAGCGATCCTCCTGCCTCAGCCTCCCACGCGCCAGGATTAAAGGTGCATGCCACCATAACCTGCTTGAAAAACTGTTAAAACAAAGCACTCTTTTTAAATTAAAATTACCGACTGAGAATATGTTTTGATCTCTTTGTCATTTTGACTAATCACTTTGATAAAATTATCTTTAATTAAATTAGGATGCTCATTTCTAAATTGCTAGTTGATAAAATACAGCTTTTACTGTGCATGTCTTCATTCCTAAATAACACATATTTTCCCCTTCTCTTTTTTACACACGCGCACACACACACACACACACACACTCAACCAAGACCATAAGCATGCTAGCCAATTTCCAGTACAAGAGTAACATTTTCTAAACAAACAAAAAAAACCCCTTTTCTCTCAAATTACAGTAGTTACTGGTGATACAGGAAAAACCCATTCACATTTGCTAGTTACAGCTAAAATCGCCTTGTTTGAACTAAAAGGACCCTCTTATGGTTTCTTTGCCCTTCTCACTGCCCCTCTCGGGTATTCTTAAAAGGATAACTGGAGTTCTTATTTTCTCTTTTGCTATCTTAAGGATAAAATGCTTAGTTGCTTATACGTGTAAGAGTTAATATAGCTGCAGCTCATCTTGAGTACATTGTTTTCATACCAGTTATTTTCAAAGTATTGACAATGTATTTTGAGTTTCATTTTGAACTCAGAGCTTTTGTTTTTTGTTGGTCCCAGGAATTGAACTCAGGCCTGGTATATCCTAGGGAGGCAGTCTAGTGGTGAGCTACATCCCCAGCCCTTGGGCTCAGTTTATATTGAGGAAAATCTTCACTTATCTCTTCACATCGAGACTTTCTTTTCAACCTTAGGTTAACAATTTTGATTTTATATAATTAATTTGTCATATGGTCTACTTTTAACAATTGTTATTTTGTGACCAATTGGAGATATAAGTAATATTTGAAAGTCAAGTTATGTCTCTCAGACACATTCATTTCTATTCTTTCTATAGTTTGTCTTATAGTTGTAGGACAGTTTAGATTAATTGAATTTTTTTTTCACCATTCTGCCTCTTCTCATTTTCTTTTCCATCTACTTTTAAAGTTTTCCTTCTGAGTGTTTATTGGCCACTTCATATATTTGCTTCAGACATATGGTTTAGGGTCAAGAAGGCATGCTTTTGGCTGACAACCACCCTTTCAGAGTAATGACTCAAAGGTATGGGAATAGGGAGAGACTCCTCCTGGTGTTTGTAAAATGTCTCATTCTTGTCACATAGAAGTATATTAAAAATCCTTTGGACCAGTCCTTAAATAGTCCCATTTGGTACATTTCAGCAGCGGGGGTATTGTTAACCATTTGGATAAGTCTGCCAGTGAGTTTTCTCTCTAATTAGTAATACCAGGTTCTACACCATCTGCTTTCAGTGTGCTAACAAGATGAGGCAGTCACATCTCAGCAAATCCGAGGAGATTGAATCCAGTATTTCCTCATTATAGCTAATGACCGAACACCATCACAAAAGTTGATTAATTAGTACAGTTGGCTTTGCTCTCTTGAAGTCACTGGATTTGCCTCACTGTACTTTGGGCTCTTACGAATGCTTATTATTGGATTGTTGGACAATCTGCTGTTCAGTAGACACACAGGCACCCTGGTTTATCTCACTGACCTCTACTTAATAGGGAATTAATGAGTGAGTTAATTCTGCCCGATTTAATTTAAAACACTGAGGTTTTTGTTTTGTTTTGTTTTGCTTTTGCAGTATCTGGGATCAAACTTGGAACTTTGCACTTGCCAAGCAGGCACTTACACCACTGAGCTATCTCCCCAGCCCCACTTCAGAGTTTTATAGTCCTAAATCCTTCAGATCTATAACAGTCAATCTCCCTTCACCTTCTCTGGTTTGAAGCAACTCACAGGCCTCACTGAGCTACCGGTCCCTGTGTCACCCCTCATCTTTTGTTATTGTACTCTTTCCAGGTCATGTTACTGATAGCCTTAAAACACACAATGGGAAGAAAAGCAGAGTAACATGAGCGGACTTAGTAGCTTACAAAAGATCAGAGAAACTAGGTCCTTGATATTCTCTTCTCTCCTCCCTGAGCCTATAGCATGTGATAAAAGTTTCGATCTCGAGGAAAGCAGAGACGTGAATTTAGCAGACCCCACCTCCGTAGCTCAGTTCTGCATCTTGAGATATCTTTACTGGACTAAGGTTTCACCACTGAACTACTTGTCCTGAATTAAAAATGTCTTTTACGTTCACTTAATAATGGCTAATTATTATGTACCATTTCATGGAATCCAGATAAAAATTTAATAAAGAGGATTCAAAATATTTGATGAACTACGTATTGGAACTAGGAATTACTTTAAGGACTCATAAATCACATAGTGTGTGTGTGTGTTGCTGGGGATAGAACCCAGGGTCTTACACATGCTAAGCACACACTGCACCACTGAGCTATATCGCCGGTGCTTTTACTTGTGTACTTAAGACTTCTTGTATTTGTTTTTTTAAAATTTGCACCACTGAGGGTTGAACTCAGGGCCTTGCATATGCTAGGCAAACACTTTGCTGCTGCACTCCATGTTTAGTTCTCCACATCAGTTATTATAACTATTTAGCAGATGAGGAAAAAAAGGGAGTAAGTAAAGAGCTCAGATTTTACAGCAGGACTGCACAAAACCAAAATCTTTTTAATCTCCTTCCTTACTTCACTAGGGCTTTGGTTTGTGTTTTGTGATCCTGGGGATCAACCAAAATCTCATTCATGTTAGCAAATGCTCTGCCACCGAACTACAAGTTCAGACTCCGCCTCACTACTGTTAAAGAGCAAGAAAGCAATACTGTACCCTTTGGAGTTAGGCAGGTAGAACCTTAAGCCATACAATTGGCCCTTCCTTGTGTATTTTGTTTATATTATAGGTGCATAAGAGGTAGGAGTTAGAAGACTGTTCTGAAATTTCTTCTTCAAAATATGAAACCATTGCTTAAAATGTTCATTACAAAATCCAAATAGGAGCTGGCGAGGTAGCTCAGCAGACAGAGTGCCTGGTGTGGCAGGTTCAGGGACCAGGGTTTGATACCCAGTCCTGTATGTTGCCCCATCCACACCCCCAGGGCTCGCTGAGCAGCAACCAAGTGTGGGCGTGGTGGTGCATGCCTGTAATCTCACTGCTGGGGAGGCTGAAAGCAGCAGGATCACCACGAGTCCGATCTGCATAGTGAGACCCAGTACCAAATACACAAACGGGATATACAAAATAAATAAAGAAAAGAAAAGGAGGAAAGGAAAAGAAAAGAAAAAAGAAGCCAAATAGTCACGGAAGTGAAGATATTAAAAGTTTACCATGGGAATTGGTGTTAAGATGACTAAGTGATTGGAAAAAGGTTGGAATATCAGTAAAACAACAAAGACTCATTATTCCATCTGGTATATTGCAGAGTTTGGAAAAATTATTTTAAAGTGCAGTATACGTTTATGCTGTTCTTTATTTTATCATTAAACAAATAATTATTCAGTGCTTGCTGAATTCTAATCATTGGCTCAACTTTGGGAAAAGCAGATTGAAATCCTCAGGATTATGGTATCACCTTTAAAGTGATATTATTGCCACTGGTAACTATGACAGAATTCAAGGCTAAGCTAGGCAATCTAGGCAATGTAGAGAAACCCTGTCTCACAACACAAAAATGACTTTTATTACACAGCAGGTAGCTCTCTATACTTTGGGGTCTTTTTTATTGATCTGCTTATTCCTGTTCCTTTGCTAAGGCAGATTTCCTTTCATTACTCATGTAATGATCTTTAAAAAAATTCCCACCCCAATATGTTCTACTTTTTTTTTTTGTATTTATTTATTTTCTTTGAGATAGACTCAGATAACTTCCCCGGCCTGGCCTCCGACTCATGGTTCTCCTGGCTCAGCTTTCTGGGTGCCAGGATTACAGGCATGTGCCATTGGCTTGACCTCTCCTCTCCTCCCCTGTCACATTTTAGATGAAGAAAGTTAGGGATAATTTTTTTATTTCGTTAAACCCATAATTATAATTTATAATATACAAGACACTGATTTAAGATTGTGGAGGATCGTAAGAGGAAAATGATAGAATTCCTACTCTCAGAGCTAGGTGCAGGGGCCCATACCTATAACCACAGTTACTTGGGAAGATAATGCAGGCCTTGGGATTGTAGAGAGACACTGTTTGAAAACAAAAAACCAGAGGGCCTATAGTCCCAGGACTTTAGGAGGTTAAGAGAGGAAGATTGCAAGTTTGAGCCCAGCCAGGGCAACTTAGCAATTTATTGCAACCTGTCTCAAAATTAAAAATTTAACTCAATGTGAAGGACCTGGGTTCTACTCTAGGACTGCCCCCTCACCCCAAAGCATGAGGTGGATTGGGTTCAATCCTCAGAAGGGCATGGGGTGAGGGTAGTGCCTGCTCTGAGTGGGTAATTAATGTATGTACTTAAAATTCGAATATAAGAAAGAGGCAAAACAGAACATGGACCAACAGATATATTGTGTAGAGTTAAATGTTTATTAGATCTTAAAACTGAGCACACACATAGCAATAGTACAGCCTGCCAGACCACTGTTTAACGAGGTTGTTGCAGCAGTTTTATAATCAGTTCCTCTAGGCTACTTAAAGTTGTAAAGTGGAGAACAGGTGCAGCCTTATTTTGATATAGCATCTCTGAAATCTTAGTGCCTAGGCATTCTTCCTTAGACTTTTTCTTGTGTGTGGAGGGGAACAGGCAGCATTCCAGGCCTTGAATGTCTGGTATTATAGATGTTTTGAATTCCTGAAGTTGAAGTTCACTGTGCAAAGAAATTAATTAACTCTGGTTTTTCTCTTAGGTATATAGGAACGATTTCATTTGAAAGATGTTTGCAACTGAGTGGATGAGCTAGCTGTTAGACATGCCTACCTAATCTTATTGCATAGAGTATTTTCTTCTGAAAAGTCTATCTTGTTTCTCTGGTAACTAAATATAACTACGTTATAATAAAATTTTGTGATCAGAAACCCAAGATTTGTATTTAGTGATCTTTATATTTAGTGACCTTTCATTGTCTTATACAAACTGTCTATCACAAAACCAGTTATAGTGGCTTCTCTGGTTATTTATATATGATGTAATTATTATGTGTTAAATGCACAACGTGGGGGTAGCAAGAAGAAGTGCCTAGGAGCTTTAATAGATACATAAAAGAGAGAAGCAGGGGTGGGGATGTAGCTCAGTGGTAGAATGCCTAGCATGTGCAGAGCCTTGGGTTCTATCCCTAGTACTACAAAATAGACAGACTGATAGGTAGATAGAAAGAATGATAAACAAAAGAAGTGAATTTGCACTAGGAAAATCCTAGATAAGCTCTAAGAAGATTGCTGGATTGTTAAATTGAAGAATGAATGTGATCTCAAGACACAGACACAGGAAACAAGGCTATTCTAGCTACTGGAGGATCCTAATGTTATACTAAATGCCAGAAAGGGACAAAAAATGTGTTAAATACTTTATAGTAACGTCATGCCCATTTTACAACCTCTAGATATGAGTTGCAAGGTGCTGGGGAATTGTATTGACATCCTAAGCTAAGATAAGCCTGAAGATAACAAACAGGACGGCCATTGGCTAAGGACATGGTCAGGTTCTGGAAGGGTTCACAACAGAGTACTCTAGTGATCAGCTAATGAACCCTCTGGCTGGGATTGCTTATGGGAGAATGGTAGACTTTTAGAAATGAACTAGGTTGGTTTAAGCATTTATTTATTGAGTATTTTTATGTCCTAGGTACTATTCTAGGCAGTGCAAATATGACCATAGATAAGATAAACTATAGCTTTGTTTGCCTAGGGCCACCATCCTCGTACAAAAGACGGATATTAAGAAAGGTAAACACACCAATCTCAAGACAACTTACATTGTGATAAGTGATTGAGATATGTCTAAATCCGTATCTGTATCCCTAGCTCCATAATCGTTGTCTATAATGTTGTCATAAAGCAATGAGAAGGCCTTCTGGGAACAATTTTTGAGCAAAATCTGAATGATAAGAAGACATACAGAAATAAACTAGTAGGCAGAATACATGAAAAGAGCTCTTCTCTTTTATGCATTTTTTTTTTGGGGGGGGACCATGGATCGAACTCAGGACCTTGCATTTGCCAGGCAGGTGCTTTTTCTGCTGAGCTATCTCCCTGGCCTTCTTTTATGCCCCTATTAAAACACTAAGCACGTCTGCTTGTGACTCCTACACTATGTCATGCATAGACAGCAACATGTTACATTCAACAAAAACCATTAGAAGAAGAATGGAAATAACACCTGGAAGGAACAGGCAGAGACAGTTTGCAAACTAACAAGAAGTACAGGGCCGGCGAGATAGCTCAGTGGACTAAGCATCTCGCGATTCCATTCCCAGTACCACATCCCAGGCCAGCCTTGCTCTGGGCACCCTCAGCTGGTCACCGAGATCCGGTGTGGTGGTGCACACCTGTAATCTCAGCGCCGGGGAGGCTGAAAACAGGAGGATCACGATGAGTCTGAGCTGTGTAGTGAGACCCTGTACCAAATATGAAGAAGAGGAAGAGGAAGAAGAGGAAGAAGAGGAAGAAGAGGAAGAGGAAGAGGAAGAAGAGAAGAAGGAGGAGGAGGAGGAGGAGGAGGGGGAGGAGGAGGAGGAGGAAGAGGAGGTATACATTGGTTTTAAAAAGAACTACAGCTGGATTTTTGAATTCTTTAGGCCCTGTCTCAGTTACTTTTTACTTGTTGCTGGGATAAAATGCCCACCACCCAAAATTAAGGAAGGAAAGGTTTATTTAGCTCACAGTTTGTGGAGGTTTCAGTCTATGCTCGGCTGGCTCCAAGGCAGAGTGGCACATGGCAGAGAGCAGCTGTTCCTGGCAGCATGAAACAGTGAAAAGCAAAGGGAAGGGCAGCAGCTGCAGCTTCTAGCCAGCTCCTCTCCCCTCCTTATAAACAAGCTACACTGGGGCTGGGGGTGTAGGACTCACACAATGCCCATGCCCTCCTCTTGCACAGGATGAGGATGTTTACAAACTAAGAATCCTGGCTCTCTGCTGAGTCACTGAATTCAACTTCTAAACTTAAATTGACACAATGTATTGACCAGTACAGCCCCTCTTATCTACTCAGTGTTTCTGATCTCCTGTTTCTTTTGGTATGTGATTTTTTTCCCCTCCTTTTTTTGTGCTGGGTGGTGAAACCAGGATCTCATCATATTTTACATGATTTTAAAAACATGTCTAAGTCTAGCAGGGCCTGGTGGTGCACATCTGTAATCCTAGCTATAAGAGAGGATGGAACAGAATGACCAGCAAGCCCGAGGCTAGCATGGACAACTTAATAAGGGACTGCTGTCTCAATAAAACAGAAAAGGGCTGGGGAGATAGCTCAGCCGACTAAATGCTAACTTAGGCTATTGCGCCAGCCACCAAGACCAGGTGTGGTGGCACATACCTGTAATCTCAGCGCTGGGGAGTCTGAGACGGGAGATCTGTGTGAGGCTGAGCTGTGTAGTGAGACGCTGTATCAAACAATTATCTATCAATCATCAGAAAAGTTACACAGTGGTAGGGCATTTGGCTTGCATGTTTGAGGCCCTGGAGTTAAACCCCAGCACTGCAGTAAAAAGGGGAGTAGGGAAGCAAGGTTAAGTCAGTTTCCTTGTTGTAGTGCAAAGCTCGATTTCCCTTTTTTTGGTTTAGGAATTTGTTGTCCTTCAAGTATTTGATTTTGACTTACAAAAATAAGTGCGCTCTTTGTGAACAATCAGAATGTAAGTTTTTGTGAGTTACGTTAAACATTTCTAATGTTAATCATCAATTTATTACAAAAAACCCATCACGTTAAACGCTGCAGAGAAGACAGATTCTGAGGTCAAATCCCACTCCATTTTCTTTCATCCTAAAAGAAAATTAAAAATCTCAAAAATAACTATGTATTATCCAGTTCGCTTCATTCCTTTCTGTGTTGGAAATAGCCGTTTTAAGACTTTGATACTTTAGGCTTAAGGGTAGAAGCTATATGGACTTGAGGGCCTGCTCAGCGATACTGACACACTCCACCAGTCTCTCTAGCACCGTGTCAGAAAAGCTGCTTTTCCCCTTCCCTAGTTCTCATCCCATCTTCTAGCCTGTTCTTCCGAGCTTCGAATAATTTTCAGTATGGTCAATCATCTGACCCTAAAAATACTTGTTGAAGTGCTGAATTTGTCTTGCCCAACTATCTGAAATTAGTCTTGATCATGTCGATGGGAATTTAGTTGCTACATCAATTAAACTATGTGGTCCTTCAGTTACACAGCGGCCCCGGGATCACAATGACTAAGTTCACCCAGCTTGCCCTGCTCATGCTAAATTCAGAGCTTGATCCTGTGGTTGTTTCAGGGGTGGCTGTTTCTCCTGCCCCCAGTACCCTGAGCTCTAACTCAAGCCTAAAGCCCGGGGACTATCTTGATCCGGTTAGCTAAAGCTCTAATGCCTTGCAGAGTGCAGGTTTATTCCGGAGCAGGAACCCCGCGTCTTTCCAACTAGCGGTTCTTCTGCACGTTGCACGCGATTACCGCTGAGTCCGAGCGCGGCGCGGAGCAGCTGGCCCTTTGTGCCCCGAGCTCGGAAACCCGGCCGGCTTGTGACGCACCGAGGCTCCGCCCCCGGCGTGACGCCGGCGTCAGACCAGTCCCGGCATCCTCCGCGGCCGACCGCGGCGGAGCGCACAGAGAAGTCTAGCCCGTGAGCGGCCGCGGCGCAGTTCCGTTGCTGTCCAGGTCCGGCTCGGCCAGCGTGCCGCCTCTAGCCGTTTTCCTACCGCTCGCCCGTCCACCCGAGCGCCCCCAGCCCTCCCGCGAGGGCGCCCCGGGACGGAAGGAACCACCAGCCTGTCGGCGCCCGCCGTTCTCGTGGTCGCCGTCGCCGTCGTGGTCGTGGTCGTCTCCGCCGTCGCCTGGGCCATGGCCAATTACATCCACGTCCCGTCCGGCTCGCCGGAGGTGCCCAAGCTGAACGTCACGGTGCAGGATCAGGAGGAGCAGCGCTGCCGGGAGGGGGCCCTGAGCCTGCTGCGACACCTGCGGCCCCACTGGGACCCTCAGGAGGTGACCCTGCAGGTAGGTAACGCCCCCCCCACCCCCGCGGCCCCCCGCCCCCGGCGTCCTCCCGGCCGCCCCCGGCTTCCCGGCCAGCGCGAGGGCCCTCAGGAGCATCCCCCTCCGCGGTCCTCCGGGAAACGGCCCTGGGCTCCTGCATCCCCCCGGGAAGGTCACTCCCCCTCTCCACAGCTGCTATTAAGATTGCCCCGAGGGCACGTTTTCCCCTTCTGCAAGCCGCTGCGTGAGTGACGCACCCCTTCCACCCCGGGAGAAGATTCCGGCGCTGGTTGCCCCTCCTCCCACTCCGCAGTCGGTTCTGACTGTAAAACGAGCCCTCTCCACTCCCCCTGCGCGGGGTCCTCGGCTGCCGCCCCAGTGACTTCCTCCTTCCATAAATATTGCGCTCATTAATCCTTTCTGGTCGTTCCCATCCCCTCCCACACCCTGGCGACTTACCCTCCTTGATCAAGCCTCCGCCTGCAATGTATCTTCCCAAATGCTCGCATTGGCGAGTACTCGATTCCAGAGTCATGATCCGGGCCGTGCGTTCTAGATTTAAGTTTTTAGGTCGCACTGCATACATCTTTTCTTTGCTTAGATATTTCCGAATTTTTAAGTTGTAGTAAAATTAGTACCTCATGTTGGCATGGCGGGGACTGGGGAATATTTGCTTTTCTTGACCCACTGTATTTATACACAGACAAAAACCTGGGAGGAAAACCCATCTCTTTGAGTTTTCGATTAACTTGAAGTTATGATTTCTTATAGAATGCCAATTTTAAATTTTTTGCAGGTTTTGCAGTATTTAGTTTTACAAATTACATGGCAAAATGGACCTCTTAAACTCATTTATCCTTGCAAACGAACAAACAAAAAAATCTCAATAAATTTCAAGACTGATATTTAGGGGTTGTAAGAACATGATTTGAATTAGTAAAATCATCTGCCTCGTTTTTTGATGACTTCAATTGTCGAATTTATTCAGTAGTGTTTGTTGATTGGTTGTTTCTTGAACTCTTTACTAAAGTAGCCATCCATCTATCTACAAAGATGCATGAAACATGAACAATACCCAGGTCCCAGAACAGTCCCTGACACTTGGCCTTTCTTGTGTCAGTTTCAGTTCTTACTGCCTAGGGGAATTTTGAACAGATTAAAAGGAACCATATGCTTTAGGGGGAAAAAATTGTGATTCAAAAATGTTCAGAATTTTAAGGGTCTATTTGTTTGCCATATATATGCAATAATGAATCTAGTGTTTTTATAATTAAGAATTACTTCCTTTATGGAAATGTCTTCAAAATTGGAACTTGTACTTGTTTGTTCCTCCCTGGGGTGCTGGGATTGGACCCTGGGCCTTGCACGCGCTAGCAAGTGGTCTACAGTTACCACATCCCTGGTCTTCATACTTACTGGTTATTTATTAACTTTTCCAGTTTATTTTTGACCATTCTAAAATTTATTAAAGTGATTTATTTTCTGGCAGTGAGTCATAAATTAAGCATATCTCTTATTAAAGTTAGTGCCACTTCCTGGTAAACTCCAGCACTAACACGTCATGTTGCTTTTTAAGCAGTGGCTTCAAAGTTTGAAGTTTTTTTTTTTTTTTTGTATTTTTTTAGGGAAGTGCCTACAGGGTGTTCAGGGTCTCACTACTAGGTCAGACTCCTAGTAATCCGCCTGTTTACAGCCTCCCAAGAGCTGGGATTACAGGTGTACGTCACCATGCCCAGTCTCAATTGCCATCTCAGTGTGCCCTGCACGGCAGGCCTGGAGATCGGCAGGCCTGGAGATCGAACCCCTGACCCCTGTGCCTCCTTGCAGACGCTTTAATCCTCTGAGCTATTTGGCCGGCCCCAAAATTGGAAGATTTGAAGACTGGAATTTTATTTTTCTGTAGAATAGTAATAATAGCTATGCTGGGGCCTCATGTTCTAGACTGATCTCTCTCTCTATGTTTTTGACATTTAATTGTCCAAATAGCCATGGTAGGTGAGTAGTAACATTTCTTGGGTAAAATTATAAAAAAGCCAGGCTTTAGGTAAAAAGGACAAAAGATGGTACATGAAATTGGTTTTGATTGTTGGAAAGTAATTGTGATTTAATATTCATTTCTGAGTGGCAGTTTTCAGCTTTCACCTTTGGGCTCATAATCAGCACTGCTAATTTGTAAGTGATAGAAAACACTATCACTTACTTTTTTCGAAACCTGACTATTATGTAGAAATGTATTTTTCCATGTACATCCAAAGTTTTTGATTCAGAAGCCGGGACACAGATACACTGACATGATGGTTAGTCACCTTTCTTTCTTTATTCCTTTTTTTTTTTTTTTTTTTTCCGGACCCGGAGATTGAACTCAGGCCCTTGTGCTTGCCAGCGCTTATTCCACTGAGCCATCTCTCCAGCCGGGTTATTCACCTTTCAACTCAGTAACATTTGACTTCCTCCCATTCTAGCTCATTACAAACTCTGCGCTTGATCTTAGCCAGAAGGCTGGGAAGTGATAGGTCATTATAGACTCTTGATGTTTCAGGATTTCTAAGTAAATCTCAATGGGACTGTTTTGAGATTTCTATATTGGAAGTATACAGATAAAAATTACACCTCATATTTCAAAATGAAAAACATGGATTGTATACCAAACAGATTAGAATGTAATTTTAGGAAATTTGGTGTTGATTAGTATAGCTTGCTTTGTTTTGGAAGAGGGCCTGGATAATGTAGTTCAGGCAGGCCTTGAATTCACTGTGTAGCTCAGATTGTGCTCAAACACACTGTTCTTCTGCTTCGCCCTCCTGAGTGCTGGGATTATAGGCAAGCACCACTACCCTTGTCCGTGCCCCCAACCCCACACTGGGTTTGAACTCGGGGCCTTGAGCATACTAGACAGGTGCTTAAAATATGCTTTAAACATACTTTAGTTTTCTATAGTAATACTTATCTTACTTGGAAATTACATCTGGAAAATGTCCGATTTCAGAGTGTACTGGAAAGACTTGAGTTCAGTACAAAGTGGTGAAAGGGCCTAGTCTTTGCTCAAAACATACGAGTGCATGGAATGATATACCCTAATTTAAATAGATTTTTCTGCTCTTACAGAACTTTGTGAGGTTTTTTTGAGTTCAGTGAGAGTAGGCAGAGTAGATCTCACACAGTACAGTTTAGTACCAGCCCCAGTGCTTTGTACTTAATACTGTTTTCATACTTTTCCTACAGTGCTCTCACCTGTATTCTTCCAACTATCCTATGCCGTAGACAAGTGCTGTTATTGTGTATGTTATAGTTAATGAAACCGAGCCTCTGGTTTGTAAATGGCTGATCTGGGATGGGAACCCATCTTGTTAAATACTGCTGTTTGTCCAAAAGAGGTTGTGTTGATATATTATGATGAAAGCAGGGAAGTCATGTCTGTATACAATTAAAAAAATCTTTGCCTCTTAAAAAAGAGTTTTCTATAAATTCCCTTGAACATAAATTTACATTGTTTTTGAAAAGGAATTCCTTCAGCTTTCCTTAAGATAGAGATTGTGTGGGGCTTTTTTGCTTTTTGAGACAGGGTCTCATTATGCAGTTCAGGCTAGTCTTGAGCTCACTTTGTAGCCCAGATTTATCTATTCTTTTGGATGGTCATTTAAAGGAAGAATTAAGTCACTTCTCAGGCTCAACAATCATTCTCCAGAGGTTCATAAAATTGTTTTTCCTTCTAAAAATGCTGTTAAATTAGTGTTTTTAATGTTCCATTACGTTGTCTTAGAGTCTGTCTGCAGTGTTGAACCTTTTTTTTCCATCAATTTTCATTATTTACACTTTTTTCACAACTTGGGACCTGTACATAGCCCATTATGGCAAAGTCTTGAGAGGATCCTGAGGTCAGTCACTGTTAACAGTTTTAAACTAACGATTTTCTTTGTGGGCTTTCCATGACATTCTTGTTCTGTGGCCCCCTTCTCTCTCCTGCCCTCCCCTTCCTTTTTCTTTTGCTATTGAGCTAAGTTCCAAGCTCTTTTTAAGTCTTTTGAGGTGGAGTCTCACCAAGTCACTAAATTGTCTAGGCTGGATTCCTGCCTCAGCCTCCTGGGTTTAAGGCATGTGCCTCCTTGTCAGGCTTCCATTTAAGTTTTCTTTTTTAAAGTGAAATATACTGATAGTGGTGCAGAACATAGTGTTGAAACTGTGCAGGTTTTGAATCTAGACTGTTTTACTAGCTTTTTTAATTTGGTTAAGTTACTTAACCTTTTAAGCCCTCAGTATCCTTCACTGTAAAATGAACCTGAGGGCCGTTGTGAGGGTGAAATAAATCCTCTTTCAACAATTACTGTCACTGAGCACCTGAATATTGGATGCCTTAATAAAAAAACAGATATCTGGTTTTTGAAATTCTCAGTCTTTGAGAGAGACAACAAAATATAGTATAGTGTTTTGGGGATGAATAGATTTTTTTCACATGCAGAAGCTACATGAGAACATTTAGAGAATGTATTGGTCTCTCTACTGCTGTACTGTATGCTTCTGCATTAAAAAACCTTTTTTTTTTTTTTTTTTTTCATGGGCCTGTGCATCCTAGGCAGATGCTATACCACTGAGCAGTTTCTGGATTTTATTTGTTAAGTGCATATACACTAGCCTGGGAGCTGATGTGTCAGGTTGTGTAGCTACAGAGTACTGTCCGTATACCCTTCCTTGTTTTCAAACATTTTAGAGACAGTTACCTAAACATTAAAAATTCATAATCTCACTTTAATTTAATATTGACATTTAATTTTGATATTGATTGTTCTGTGCTTTGAAAGAATAAAAACTGACCTGTACAGGTGCACTATTGAATTGTGTCTTCTTTTTGAGATAGAATTTCACTATGCAATTCAGGCTGGCCTTGAACTTACTTTGTAGCCCAGGTGGACCTTGAATTTGCCTGCCTTGGCCTCTCAAGTGCTGGGATTACAGGGAAATTACAGGCATGCCCCACCACGCCTGGCTGAGTTTGTTGTCCTTAGTGTTCTAAACCATACCCTTAGCTTTTTTTTCTTGTGATGCTGCAGATCTGACATCCTAGGCTGGGTGCTAGCCTCACGTCTAGGCAGGGTGCTAGGCTAAAATGCTACTTCATTCTTGGCTGGTGCCCCTATTATCGTGCTACATCCTCAGCCTGGTGTTCTGAATTTAAAATTAATTTTTGTTTTTAAAAGAATGAGTTTAGGGCTGGCCAAATAGCTCAGCGGATTAAAGCACTTGCAAGCAAGCACAGGGGCCTGAGGTTTGGTCCTGGGCCCTGCTGTGCTGCCCCTGCCCCCAGGGTGCACTGAGAGGGCAATTGAGACTATTCATGGTGACGCACACCTGTAATCCCAGCTCTTGGGAGGCTGTAAACAGGCGGATCACTAGAGTCTGATCTAGTAGTGAGACCCTGAACACCCTGTAAACCCTCCCTAAAATACAAAAAAAAAAAAAAAGAGCTTAACCTTTACTTTCAACAGTGTAAGTTTCTGTAAAATATTAGATAAAATTAATCTTAAATTTGCTAGAAAGATATAGTTATAGGACTCTTGGTTCTTGTGTTTATATGTACATGTGTGCATGTGTGTGTACACGTAAGATAGATTCACAACTTCTTTTCAGCATAACTTTTAGTAACAGTAGTTAAATGTCTAGCTTTTTATTCCCTGTTCCTTTTCTTTTTGCTTTTGGTATCCTAAAATAATGAATTATTAGAGTGGGAGGTATGACTTACGAGTATTGATGATGGGTAAAAGAAGTGTTTGTTTGATAGATGCCTGTCAATAATGGGTAATATTTTATAGGCTCTCTGTATTTAATTTAATTTTTTTTTTGCTACTCATATATTTTCTTAAGATATAACTATGAAATCAGGCACCAAAAGTGTTAGTTCATTTTCAGATATTAAGATCTGTGTGACTTAAAGAAAACAAATTGCTTTTTCTGTTTGGGACCATAGCATAATATGGTGGGAAGATGGTATTTAAATCTTGATTCTAGCCATCTGTAACCTTTGGCAGGTCTTAAAATCTCTCTGTAAAGTGGGGTTGCTGTCTGTATTCGAAAACTGTGATGAGAATGAAAATGAGACACTTAAAATTATACACAGCATGTTTGACTCTTACCTCCTCCATTTCACATTTCCATCTTTTACAAATGGAAAAATTGAGCTGAAAGAATTATAAGGTTCTGGGCTGGGGAGACAGCTCTGCGGTGTAAGTGCCTGCCTGGCAAGCACAAGGACCCGAGTTTGATCCCTGGTACTGCATGTGGTGCTGGCATGTGGAACCCTGGGCATGGTGGCACATGCCTGTAATCCCAGCACTGGGGAGGCTGACACAGGAGGATCACTACAGGTCGGACCTGTGTAGGGAGACCCTCTACCGAATAAATAAATAAAGAAGATTTAAAAAATTATAGTGTTCTACAATTCAGCGATTTTGATACCTTTTTTTAGACATAGTGGTAATTTTCAGGAATCCTTTTTATACTATTGTATCATAAAGTAGGCGTGGGAGAATTGGACAGAATGCTTCAGTGTGGGGGGAGTGATCTGATCTGAGATTTTGCTCTGTGTGTGTGTGTGTGTGTGTGTGTGTGCGCGCATGCGAGAGATGGGGGCAGAAGGAGAGACGAGAGAGAGGGAGAAGAAGAGAGAGAGGGACAGAGAGGAGAGAGAGAGAGAGAGAAAATGAGAGATTGATCTTGTGTGCTGGAGATGAAATCCAGAGGCTTGGGTATGGGAAGAAAGCCCTCTACTACTGAGCTGTGCCGCATTCTGAAGCCAAGTGTTTTTGTGTTTATTTTTTTCTCTTTTGCAGTACTGGTGGCGATTAAACTCAGGAACCTGTGCTTGCCAGGCAGGCATTTATTCTTTCTTTTTTTTTTTTTTTGGTGGTACTGGGGCTTGAACTCAGGACCTTGCACTTGCCAGGCAAGCACTTACTCTACTGAGCTATCTCCCTCGCACCCAAAGTGCTTATTCCACTGAACTATCTCCCCGACCCTTGAGCCGAGTATTTGGGAAGGATGCAGTTAGTTGCAACAGGTTGTTTTCAGGCAAGGAATACTATTTCACAAAGCCGGTGAAGCTAGATTGTGAGTTGTTTGGGCAGGAAAAGAAGTAGGAATGAATTCTGAGAATAATTGTTATGTTGTGAGACATTAAGGTTAAGTGTCTCTTTAAGGCATTAATATTTTATTAAGGACATAATGCCACTGAATACTGTAGGGAAGCCTTGAAGGAAAAAGAAACATTTTAAAAGGTAAATGCTATCTGGGGCTGTGGCCCTAAATTCCATCTCCATTATTGCAAAACAAGAAAAAGCAAAATTATCACTAAGACTAGAAAATCTCTTCCTAGCGTTTAAGAAATTCAGTTTAACATTTTTGTTTTGCGTTTAAGAAATGCAGTTTAACATTTTTGTTTTGTTTGTTTTAAAACTCTTAAAAACTAGTCCGTCCCCCGATTACTAGTGGTACAAGGGATTGAACCCAGGGCTCCTCCATTGTTGAACTATGTCAGCAGCTCTTTATTTTTTGAGCCAGGTCTTGCTAAGTTGACTTGAGCTCTGTATCTTACCGCAGCTTCCCATGTGCCAGCATGCCCAACTAGTATGCTGTTTTGGGAGATGCTGCACTGAAAGGCTTCAGTACCATTTCTTTCTTTTTCTTTTTCATCTTATTGAGACAAGGTTTCACTGCACAGTTTAGGCTGGCTTTGAATTTATTCTGTAGCCCACTCTGACCTCAGGCTCAGTGTTGTGCCTCAGCCTCCTGACTGCTGGGATTAAGTGTGCCGCCACACCCGGCCTGCACCATGACCTTTTCTGAAGGTGTACACAGTATGATCTCAAAAGTTTTTGTATGTGGTTTTTAGGGCCAGAGTCACCTTTTGTCACTTAGAACCATGGATGAACTGTGCCCCTCCCAGACTGCTAAAACCTGGTTGTTGGGGAGCAAAAATGCCATTGGGGAGTTGTGGAGGATTACTAGGACTGAAGGATAAGTGTTTTGAATTGAGTAAGTGTGGTTATGTAGGATGTGGATTTTGAAATTCTTGGTTACTGCATACCAAATCAATATAGTGGGCCAAGATCACTATAGTTTCAAAGGATGAGTTAGAATGTGATAGGCTGGCTATATCAGAAAGCCTTGCACTTGTTAAAAGGTGTATTGTTTCATGAAGCTTTAGTTTTATATAAAAGCACTGTATATACAGCATAATACAACAGATGGTAAAAATGTGTCTGGATGGCATTGAGGTTTTGCAGGCTCTTGTGTTACATGGGTACACTTGTAATCTCAGCTACTCTGGAGGGTGAGGCAGGACGGTCTCAACTTTGAGTCAGTTTTACAATAAAAAAACTAAAGATCTGGGGATGTAAATTAGAGAGCTGGGTTCAATCCCCAGTACCACACCCACGCCCACCCACCCACCCACACACACACTCTCAAAATTTAGTTGGATGCTACAGCTGCATACTTTATGAAATGTCTGCACTCCCAGCTACTCAGGAGGCTGAGACAGGAGGGTTGCTTGAGCTCACATAGCAAGGTGTTTTTCAGAAAGAAAAAGTTTGTGAAAGACTTAAGCAAAGAGTATTATGTTAGTTCAGATAAGAGCACTGGGTCCTAAATTTGGGGGTGGCCTTGTAGCTGGAAATGAGGGGCACATGTTGACATTCCAGAAGATAAATGTGCAGGTCTTATTCATTGCAGATGAGGTAAGAATGAAGATGAAAGTTTTGTTATTTATTTTTGGTGGTTTACAAAGTTAGGGAAGTAACAGACTTTTCTTGATTTTTGCCGTGTAAGGTATTATCCTACTTTTTGTGATGTGCCAGTATGGCTATGAATATCCTTAATATGCTGTTAAAAGTTGTGAGATACAACATAGAGAAGAATTCATGCTAAATAAATTACACCTGTGTAACCTCAGTGTGGGGAAGAAGTGTTTGCAGCAATCCAGAGTATCTCCATTTCTTCTTCTGGCCTTAATCTCTCCCTCCCTCTAGTGGTAACCACTACAGCAGTGTTTTCCCTCCTTTTATCCCTTTTCCCCTCTCCCTCTTTCCTTTCTTTTTTAAGATTGGTCTCCCAGTGTGGTCCAGGCCTGTGATCCACCTACTTCAACTGGGATTACTGGCAAATGCTACTATGCCCAGTTTGCTCCTCCCCCCCAAAAGAATAGACCATTTTGGATTAGTCTTTTTCTTTTTTTTCCCATAAGTTCTTTAAGAAAAGTAATATAGTAGGTGCATGAAAATCCTTTTACAAGAAACTACCAGAACACAAAAATACATCACAATGCTAAAACTTTGGAAGAAAAAAAGACGGGTTGTGGCTCAGTGAGAAGACCCTGGTTCAATGCCCAGTAACAACAGCACAATTCTGATATTTCAGCATTTATGGGCCTGCAATGTTCAACTCTGGAAATCATAATTTTTAGAAGGAATACGCTGTTTTACACTTTTTTCCCTCAAGAATATAGTTGTTTGGGTGGAAAGATTGTTGAGAATGTGTGTAACAGACTAAGAAGCTTTGTTTTTGATTTTTTAATTTCATTATATATGTGTGTATATGTTGTGTGTGTGTGCATTCATACATGCTGTTATCTTTTCATGTATGTGGAGGATTGGTGCCAGGTAACCCAAATCCTCAGGTATTCGCGTCTCTTACGTAAAATGTTATAGTACTTGAATAAAACCTATACATATGTTGCTATATATTTTCAACTTTAGATTACTAGAATATTTAATACAATGTAAATTATTATGCTGTACTAGTGTAGAATAATGAAAAGAGTGCATGTTCAGGTGCAGATGGATTCCTTGGCCCGCCCTCCCTTTTGATAACAGGACTGAATGCAGAGCTTTCACGTTGAGCTGTATCTCCAGCCTTTCCCCTCCTTTTTAAAAATGTTTAAACAGTCTCACTAAGTTACTCAGGCTAGAGGTGAACTTGCAGGCTTCTGCCTCAGCCTCAGAATGGTAGGATTACAGGGGCATGCCCCCAGATATTTTTGATCTACAGTTAGTTGAATCCAGGCATGCAGAATTCACAGGCGTGGAAGGTTGACATGCAATTACACTCTTCGTGCAAATTCTTTTTTTTTTTTTTTTTTTTTTTTTTAATTTGCAGTGCTGGGGTTTGAACACAGGACTCTGCACTTGCCAGACAGGTGCCTATTCTCCTGAGCTGTCACCCCAGCCCATGCAAATTCTTTCTCCATTTTATTGATACTAAATATGTGTATTTATATATGCATACACATATATTTTCTATCTTTAAAAGAGTAAGGTAGAAATCTTTTCTGTTTTAAGAACCTTATAGCCATAGGAAGCTTAGAATTTACTGTGATTGCGAAGTAACGGTAACATTTAAGTCAAACTTCATTCTTTATGATGTGAAGTTACTTTGATACTTGAAAAAAGCCAGTTGATATTTGATGTGTATTAAAAAGTTCTAGAACGGTAAATGTAGAACCTGGAATTTCCTAGAGTGACTACAGGTGTGCAGATGGAGAAACAGATCATAACTAGTACTGTACTGTACTGCTTCCTTAGAGTCAGTATTCATCTCTGCCTATGAAAGGATAGCACTGTTTGGATTTTTATGTCATAAATATTTTTGCTTTTTTTGAATTTTTTAAATAAATCATGGAATAATACGTTTTTTTTCACCTTGAATTTAATGTATTTTTCAGATTCTGAGTGATAATCTCATGTGTGTATACAAGTAGTTCTTTTTTCAGTACTGGGCATTCCGTCAGGGCCTTCTCGCTAAATTACATCCCCTGCCCGTTTTAATTTAATTTAATAATTTAATTTAGCTCAATATAATTTAATTTTTGACACAGGCTCTTGCTAAATTTCTCAGCTTGCACTTGAGCTTGTGATTCTCTTCCCTCAGGCTCGCAGAGTGCTGGGGTTATAGATGTGTGCCACACCACCTGGTTATCACTGTGGTTCTCTGCCATGACTGACTAGTATTCCATTGTGAGAATCTACCTTAGTTTATCTTCTATTGGTAGACAGTTGGGTAATAATAGACAGTATTACATATTATTCTCCAAAAAACATACTTGTACTTTTTGTGTGTGTGAGCATAAATATGTCTAATAGGTGGATGTCTAAGAGTAGATTTGGGTCATCTAATGTATGTATTTTCAGCTTTACTAGATACTTCAGTTTTCCAAATTTATTATCCAAATTTTTGCTTCTAAAAGTAGTATATGGAGTTTTAGTTGTACTGTATCTCTACTGGCAATTGATATCGCCTGTCTTCATTTGTATGACCCTGGTTGTATTAGGGGTCTATTATTCAAGGCTCAAACGCTGATAATTAGCATAATTTTTCTTTCTGTTGATTATTTGCATTTCTTTTTTTTTTTTAACGGTACTAGGGATCGAACTCGGGACCTTGTGCTTATGCCTGCTGAGCTATCTCCCTGGCCCTGCGTTCCTTTCTTTTGAGGTGCCTGTTTAAGTGTTTTACTGTTGACTTGCCTACTTTTTAATGACTTATGCTAGATTTGAGTCCATGTTTTATTTGAGACAGGGTATGCCTAAAACACTAAATTGCTTAAACTGGGCTTCATCTTGCATCCTCTGGCCTCATTCTCCCAGAATGCTGAGATTACAGGTGTTTACTATTATGACCACCTTTGTTTTCATGATCAATTGGAATGGGGGGGCCTTGCTATGTAGTTCAGACTGGCTTTCAATTTACTGTGTAGCCCACTCTGGCCTTGAACTTGAAGTAATCCTCCAGTATCCTGGGTTTATGAGCAAGCCCACTAATCTTGGCTTCATTGTCACTCTTATTAGTGTCTTTTGATGAGTAATGTTAAGCCCGATTTTATTTTGTTTTCTTTATGGGTAGTATATTTCCTTAAAAAAAATCTCTTTCTATACCAAATTTATGAAGCTATTTTTATTTTGGTTATTTTATGTTTTTACATTGGATTTCTGAAGCACTTGGAATTGGTTGTTACGTTTGTTGTGAGAAGGTAGGGATCATAATTCTTTTTTTCCAGGCTATTGGTTGATGCAGTATCAATTGTTGAAGAGATCTTTTCCCATTGAAGATCACCTTTTTCATCAATCAGTTGGCCCTTGAATCTGAAGATTGCCTTTACTACTTTTGACTTTTTTTAACTGCATTATAAATTGCAGGCTCAGTTTTTTAGATCCCACAAAAGAAACTGGTGTCATTCACTGACTTACTCACTCCTTTGAGAGAGGATATCATTGTGTAGTTCAGGCCATCCTTGAATTTGCTTATGTAGCCTGCACTTGATCTTAGCCTAAAGGCCGAGAAGCGTTGCTTATGTAGCCTAGATGGCCACAAACTCATGGGGCCTCGTACCTCAGCCTCCTGAATGCGGGGTTATAGGCGTGCACCACCACACTAGGTTGGGTGAAAAACTATAATTTCTTTAGAAATATTGTCTTATAAACTGTGTATTATATCCTTAAGACCTTTAAGATCTCTCAAACTTTGGAAGTTTTCATTGTAGAGATCTTACATATTTGATTTATTCAATTCCTTATATTACTGGAAAGGATATCAATTACAAAATTATTGCTTGTTGGTGTACAGAAATACAATTCATTGTATACTGAATTTTTGAAACATTATTTTAATGGTGTGTGTTATGAATACCATAATCCCTAACCCCACACTTGTTCTTAGAGTTGAACCCAGAGCCTTGTACATGATAGGCAAGTGCCCTACCACTGAGTTATACCTCTGTCCCCTTATTCTGGTGGCTTTTGTGTAAATTCTGTTTTTTGTTTTTTGTTTTTTGTTTTTTGTGTTTTTTTTTTTTTTTGCTAATAAGGACAGCTTTTCCTCTCTTCTACTCTCCCTCTACCTTTCAGCACACTGTTACTATCAAATGTGATAGCGGGCAACCTTGTCTTACTCCCATTCTCCTGGACAACATTGAATAGTTTATTGTTAGATATAGTGTTTGCTGAGGATTTTCTCTAGATATTCTGTCAGGTCAAGGAAATGTCTTTTATGCTTAGTGTGGTTGGTATTTTTATCATGAATGAATAGTAAATTTTATCACAGAGATTTTTTTTTGTACCTTTGGCTATGATTGATTTTTCTCCATGTTTTATTACTGAGATTAACATCGATTTTAAAAATTTGTGGTTAACCTTTGGATTCCTGATGTGAACCTTCTTTTTTTATATTTTACTGTATCAGTTGCTGATATTTTATAACTATATTCATAAATCAGATTGGTGTATGATTTTCCCTTTTTGTAATATCCTTAATTAAGTTTTAGTATCAGGTTGGGAGGCATTTCTGTTTTCCATTTTTGAGAGCATTATTTACAGAAACAGTTATTTACATGTGTAGTATCTGTTGTGGGGTATACTTCCTTGCTATATATATATATATATTTTTTTTTTTCCCTAGATAAATTCTACTAGGAAGTTACCAACTTCATTACCTTTTTTATAGTTTTCAATTTTGTTGATAATTTTACCTTTTATTATTTCCTGTATGTTTTTTAATGATGCTGGGGGTGGTACTTGGCCACCCCCACACTAGGTGTACACTGTACCCCTGGGCTGCAGGCCCAGCCTCACCCATGCGTTTTGATGTGCATTGGGAAGGCAGTGGCTTTCTTGTGCAGCCTTTCCATTCACTCTCACCACAGGAAACTGGTCTGTGGGCCTCCTTACCGGGAGACAGAGTGCAGCCTGTGCTGAACTTGTTAGCTCCTGTGAGAATCTCTCTCTGTCTCAGACTCTGTGTGTACGCCTTTGTTCTGCCAAGGCATGTATGGCACATGTCACCTAGGCAGCCCCTACTAAATTTGTCCCTGGTGAGGTCCTTTTGCTGGAGCACAGGAGGAGTATGTACAGGCCAATTATCTGAATCAGCCCTTCGAGCGGCCCAGTAGTTGTGGGGGGCTGACAGCTACTACTGAAGCTGATTTGATTTTGTCTCTTTTGTGAGTAATGCATTATTTCACGTAGTGTTTAACTGTTCATTGTGTTTTCATTGGTGACTTCAATACTAAGATACAGTGGACTGACATGCTCAGATTTCTGCACAATAATAGACAACAGTTGTCACTTGCTTGACATATGTTTATTATTATTCAGGTCAAAATGTTTTTTTATTCACATTGTGATTCATCACATTGCCAGTTTTTTTAATCTCACATATTTAGATGTTCATTTGATTCATTTCCAATGAATGTGTAATTTTGAAAAAAAAATTTTTTGGCTGAGCCGGGGATTGAACTCAGGCCCTTGCGCTTGCCAGCCAAGCACTTACTCAACTGAGCTATCTCCCCAACCCCACCCCAACTTTTTAAAGAAAAATTATAAAAATAGAATTTATCCCTTTAACCATTTTTATTTTGGGGATATGTGTGTATGTGCATGTGTTTTCTAGCTCATCCATGGTAGATTGAACAAATATTCTTTAATCTTTTGATAGTAAGGGGGGTGTGGTAGCCAGTGCCTGTAATCCAAGCCCTCAGGAGACTGAGGCAGGAAGGTCGTTGTGAGTTCTACACCAGCCTGGGTTACAAAGTGAGCTCAAGGTCACCCTGAACTGCATAAGGAGACCCTGTCTCAAAAAAGACAAAAACCAAACAAAAAAACCAAAAACCAAACAAATAATCTTTTGCTATTTTGAGCCTTGTTTTATAATCAAACCTGTAGTCATTGGTATCCTTGTAAGATTGTGCATTCTGTTGTTAGTGTTCTGTAGATGACAACAAAGTTGGGATTTTTACTATGCTTAGATCATTTAATATGTATTTTTTTTTTTCTGTTTTAAATCACATCTTGGATGTATGTTCAAATTCCCAGCATTTATTGTGGAGTTTATTTAGTTCAATGAATTTTTGCCTGGTAAATCATTTCTTGTATCCTTGTAAAATACTGTTATGTGATACAGGATAGTGTATCTCCTTTGTTATTGCCTGCTTGTGAAGCAGCATGTGTTTTTCCATACTTAGTATTTTAATTGAATTACTTAGTTTTTGCGTTTAATCTAATTAGGTTTTTCTCTTTCACTTCTTATGTTTTTCTTTCTGTTTGACCAGTTTTTATGTTTTTCATCATTTTTCCTTTGATATTTTTATACATCTCTGAGGACCTCACAGTATAATGTGGTATAAATATCGCTCATCTACTAGTACATTGTAGTATATGTTATGTGTAGGTTAGTAGCAAGCACTGAGTATATCTTATATAAGTTTAGAAACTTCCTCCTAGAAGAGAGAATTCCGTTGCTAGAATTTTCAAGGAAGTTGAAAGTAGGTAAAGAAAAAGAAGGAAAAGTTTATCAGTTAGATTGCTAGATAGTGAAGTGTCAAGGAATTTGTATGCCCTAAGGAATTTAGATTTTATCCTTTAAGCAGTGTGGAGCCATTTGAAGATTTTCAGCCACTTGTTTCTATGTGTATTTGTGGAGTATCTGGTAGTGACAGAGAGTGAAAGCGCTCTGCCCAGAGGAGAAGAGGTTAAATTGGCAATGGGGCTGTAACAATACTACAAAGAAAAGATTAAGGACATCCTGGATTAGGGTGATAGCAGTGGGGATAGAGACGGCTGAGAGGGAAGTAAACTTTTGAAGTATGAAGATGAAAAGGATTTCAAGGATGATTTCGCCAGTGTAGGTTAATGAATGAATTGGTCTTAATGATTTTTCTCCGGTCTTTTGAGGCTTTTGTTATGATGTGCCTTCACTTATGTTTTTTGGACGGTTGACCTCCTTTTCTTGGATCTTTGAGATTATTTTTCATTTAATTTTTGGAAAACTTTTAACCACTATACTTTGTTTTTCTCTCCTTTGGGAACATATATTGCCTCAGTTATTCTTCTCTCATTGTTGGGACAAATGCCCGATACTCAAAATGAAGGAAAGAAAGGTTTATTTAGCTCACAGTTACTAGAGGTTTCAGTTCATACTTGGCTGGCTCCAGGGCAGAGTGGCACAGGGCAGACTGCATCAGTTCATGGCAGTGGTAAAGAGCAAGCCAGAAAGCAAGAGCAAATGGATTCAATCCCTGGTTCCACCAAAAAAAAAAAAGCAAATGGAGGAGTAGAAAATACACTGGCAATAGAGAGGAAGTCTCTCTCCCTTAAGTTGCATTCAGGCAATCGCCCCAGGCTGGAAGGAGTACTCACATCCGTAATCCCAACAGTACTAAGACCCATAAGCCCAGTGGATCATGAGTTGGTCTCAAACTCTGGAAGTCCCTACCCCATGACTTCATGAGGTTTTGGGGGGACAACTAGACAAAAACTATAACATATATGTAAGATATACCCACACATGCACACATTCATATGCACATTCTTTTAGAGTTGCCTCTCAGCTCTTTGATGCCATCTTTATTTCTTCCTCCCTGTGTTGGGGTCAAAAGCCAGAGCCTTGTGTGTGCTAGGTGAACTCCTTACTACTTCCTCTAGCCCTCACCCTCCTCTTTGTCCTTTGTGCTAATAAATTCACGCAGCAGCATCCAGTGTGCAAGGTAGACAGCCAAAATGATGGTAGTGTGTGCGAACTTGCATCTGAGTGTGTGTGGGGGAGAGTGTGAACTTTGCCCACTTGGATTTCTGTTCCTATTTTCTAGACTTTACAGCCTAGTTTATGGGTCACTAGCATGGAGAGTATAAGTTCTTTTTTCTATACAAAAAGAACGCAAATAAAATGAAACAGAGGAAAGGAACCATCCAGGAAAGGAAATTTATAGTTCATGTTAAGGTTTGGAAGGATGCATGCATAGTAGTGTTATTGAAGATTGATGAATAATAAAAAAAAATAATACATATATTGAGTCAGGATAGCAGAGGTAATATGTGTGTGTCTCTGTGTGTAGATGGTGCTAATAAAGGAGAAATATAGCTCCCAACTAGCTCGATGTCAAATGTGCTGAGTTTATACTGCTGAAATTGGAATGTGAATTCCAAGGGACAACAGAGGTTTAGAATAGAAAAGGTTCATTGAGAGATAGCTCCTGAGAGAAGTTTGGCATGAAGCCCTTTGTCTGATAATTTATACAGCAAAGTCACGATGTGAGTACAACATGGGTTAAACTGCCATCACCCTATAGGATCCCAAGTACAGGCATTTAGCCAATATTGGTCCAGTAGGGAAATGAGTCATACAGCAAGGGCACAGAAGGCATTTTTGGGACAAGATGGGTCCAGACGTTCTGATCACCCACCCGCTTGGGGGACTGCTGTCTAGCTGGACTTACCGGATCAGGTTGTGCTAATTGCAATATAATCTCTTCATTATTTATCCCTTAGGGAGGCATGTAGGCCTGGCCATTGCATCTTTATCTTGGGTCTGGCCTTTTTTGAGATTTTTTTTTTTTTTTGAGGTAGGGTCTCACTACGTAGCTGTACAGGCTGGCCTTGAACTCATGGTGATGTTCCTGCCTCACTCTCACCTGAGCTTACAGGTGTGCACCACCAGTGGGCCTAGCCTTCTTGAGGTGTACCTCCAGCCACAATTTTGATGCTTTTATTTTTCCACTGACTTCCTAGATAGCCCAGTCCTTCTCTGTACATTAATTTCTATCTAACTGAGCGGCCTATAACAAGAAATCTCGGCCTTCATATGAATCCCTTAGATAAGGTAGAAGTAGTGGCACATACTTGTCATCCCAGCCCTGAGGAGACAGAGGCAGCCTGGGCTACATGAGTTCAGGCCACCCTAAACTAAGTAGAGAGATCCTGTCCCAGAAAACCAAACAAAGAAAAATAAGGATTAGAAGACATGAGTTAAAAAGAATTTAAGGTATTTCTAATGTCAGATTTTTAGTATTGAGTTTTAACTTATGTACCACATGCATTATCTAATAAAAATAGCAGATGGTGGGTTTGGAAGTAGAAACATTAAATATAAAATTCTCTTTTAAGAAATGTGTCCCATAGGTGAAAGAGAAATTGGCTTGTAAACATGGGTGGATTGCTAGGTGAACTGTACCACTGAGCTACAGACCGCCTCAACCTCACCTCCTATTTTAAATTTAATTTTGAGACAGGGTCTTGCTTAATTGCCCAGGTTGACTTCAAGTGTGGTCTTCCTTTCTCAGCCTGCCAGGTAGCTGGCATATAGGCATGGACCACTGTGCCTGTTTTCACTTCTTTTTTTAATCTATCTTTATATTTTGTTATTTGTTTTGGAACCTGATAACAATGCATCTTACATACTCTGTAATGCATGTAATTACTCTGTATGTAATTCCCTAGTAGGAACTCTTGAGAGTTCCACACTGATAGCTTAGTAGTTACATCATCCAACTTAACAATACAATTTTCAAGGATACTCAGAGGAATGGCTTGAATGTTCCTATGTATCTGTTACCTAAAATCCACACTTGCTTTCCTTTTTGAAAAATTAAAATGCCTTAGAAGTATTTTAAAACAAATCTCACAGATCAAGTTATTGTCATCTTGTATTTCTTTGTGCTCTACCAGTGAGCTGCGTCCTCAGCCCTTAATAACTGCTTATAATAATACGAACAGAGCTGGTGGTGACACAAATCTGTAACCTCAAAATGGTGGAAGGTCGAAGTAGGAGAATTTCAAGTTTGCACCCAGCTTGGGCAATATAGTGATTTAGTAAGATTGTGTCTCAAAATAAAAATTGAAAAGAAGGGCTGGGGAATGTAGCTCATTGTGAAGGTCCTGGGTTCAATCTCTGTTATTATGAGAGAGAGAGGGAGAGGAGAGAGGAGAGAAAGGGAGAGAACAAAAAATTTACAAAAAATTATCATGCTGATACTGTTTTAATGTAAAAATTTAACAGTAGTTTGTAGGCCTACTTTAATATCTACAGTCAAATTTCTCTAGTTCAGAAAATGTTTTTATTGGTTGATGTATTTATTTAAGCCTCTTTAATACATAAGCTAACCATTGACTGTTGGTGGGTCATATGTGTAGACACACAAGTTTTTTTTTTTGCGGTACCAGGGATTGAACTCAGGACCTTGTGCTTGCCAGGCAAGCACTTATTCTACTGAGCTATCTCCCTGGCCCCACACATGTATTTTGTTGTGATTTTTTTTTTCTGGTGTTTTATTAACCCTATGTTTTCCTAAAAATAGAAATATGTAGATGTTGGATTTTAGGTCGTGGGTGGCACAGTGTATTTCATACTGCATCAATCAAGAGGAGAAAAAAGATGTAATACATGTATGATCATGTAGTGAATTTAGGGTGTGACATGTTACATAGCATATCAAGATTTTGCATCAATCTTTCATCAGATAGTTTTGCTCACTGAAGATTGTTGCTTAAGTAGTTATTTCATTGCAGGTGTTAAAATATTGGTTTCCTAGTTCAGCTGTTCTACATTTTTCAGTTGGGTTTAGTTTTTAGATAACTTTTTTATTAATTTGGACTGTATAATATCATGAAGTATATGGTTCATGGAAGTACAGACTGAGTGCTTAATTCTATTTTAGTTGCCAATTTTCAGAGTGATACTATCATTAACATTAAATAAATTCAGACTCTGAAAACATTGGAGTTTGTTAAAGAGTGGGTGTAAATCCTGTTTTTGACATTTATATTTTTAAAAACACAATAAAGTAAAGCATAGAAAAAGTTTAGAATCCACTATTAATTCACCTAGAATTTTTAAGTTATCAATATTTAAAAATCAGAAGTGATTAGGAGCTGTTAAGGAGTTAATATATTTTCTTTATCTTTTTATTTATTTATTTTTTTACTGAACTGGGGATTGAACTCAGACCCTTGCCCTTGCTAGGGAAGCACTTATTCTACTGAGCCATCTCCCCGGCCCCAGGAGTTAATGTATTTTAGAGTTTAACAAAATACCTAATGATACAAAATCAAACGTAAGGTAGTGCTCACTTGAAATCATAACAGTAAAAGGCATTTCTGACTTAGACCTTTTACTTTTTTAGGTATGAAAAGAGAATTTTTCCAGAGTGATTAACATTTTTAAGTATGTGGATTTAAGTTTCCTTAAGAGAAATATATTGAAAATACTGTTTTAACATAGTTTTTGTCTTATTTGCTGTTTTCTGACATCATCATGAGTTACTTTACTGTCTTAAACTTTAGGTAGGTAGACACATTTACGAACTTTCACATTCCGTAGCAGTGTTCCAAGAGCTTTTGGGCCCCGGGAGCTTGAAGTGAGGGTGGGGGTTGACTTTTTTTTTTCCCCCATAATTTTATTGATAAACAAATAGCATTGAGACAGTTTCAAATCAAATTGGTAGGACAGTTTCGATAATGAACACATTGTATACATTCCTCCCCGTGGTTAATTGCTGTAGGGGTTGACTGACTTGCCTAAGGTTACTCAGTTGTAAGCGGTGTAGTATGACTCTAAAAGAGGCAGACTCTTAATCTGGTTCTGCAGCGTATTTCGTGAACTGCTTGATAAACTGCAGGATATAGGTTGGTAAAAGGACATCTGTAAGATTTGTGTTTTGTTCCCACTGCAGTGAGGTGGGATTTATATTTCTACCGTAGATCCAGTGTAGTACGTATATCTACTGCATTTTAATAGTTATCTGGGGAGTGATGCAAGTCTAGTTTAGAGTGCGTGCCTGGCATGTATGAGGCCTGGGGTTCTATCCCTGCACTGCAAAACAGAAAGTGCAAGAGAAAAACCAAGTATATTTTGGATGGTTCAGCACATTGAATTGCTTTTGTTTTATATATGAGGTGGGAACCATACAAGGTCAAACAACATCAGTGTTTTTAAAAATCATTGTTTTCAGGCAAAGAATAATAGAAACAAACTTGTGCCTGACGCTGGCTGTTGAGTTTATTATTCATCGTGGTGACTGAGAACTATACCATGGGAAATGGTGCCAGTCTCCGTGAGTAGGTAGTAGGAAGCACTTATGTAGTAATGGGGTGTGCCCCTTGATACAGGAAGGATTCAAAGTAGCAGCGATTTGCTGTGAATTGGGCTCTGGCGAGAAGAAACTGGGAGAGAAGTCCATGGCTTGTGGACGTCTGTGTTTTAGTCTATGTTTTAATCTTACTTAGAGTGCTGGCGGAGTGAAGCAAGGGCAAAGCCTAGATCAAAAAACCAAGTTACGGTCACATTTTCTTGTCCAGAGTAGGAGACAGTATATTTATATTTTGTTCTCTATTCAAGCATTATTGTGAGAGTAGTTTTGTTGTTGTCTTAATTCCTTATGGTCATAGAGTGGCCTTGTCTGCTGGTGTTCTGTGAAGTTAGTTATATTCAGCCAAGTGTTAAAGCCTAGTTGAGGGTAGCGGGTCAGTGCCTGAATACTGGGCTGTTTCTTCTAATTTTTTTTTGTAAGTGTGAACCAGGTTTATTTCAGGAAAAAAGAAATGAGTAAACATACATAAACCAACAGTAAGAGATTACTGAGAAACAAAAAGATTTAAACTTCTTAGTACTTTTTTATATCTTTGAAGTTATATTTTAGTCTTATTGAAATATTTTTAATAAATGTGGGGTTACATTATTCATATATTTCATCTTTTTATTCTTAAAAATTGTCTTTCATTGTAAGATATCTGGCTTTTATGCAATATGGAAAAAAATTAGGGTTATTGGAATGGAATTGTAATTGTCATTTTTATGAATGTCGGTAAAATGTCTAGTATCTGTATCCAGTCATCTTATGTGTCTTAGGTCGTTAAGTACCATGTATCTTCACATGTTTCTGTGTGCACGTGTAAATGTATAGTATATGATCATATTCAACTTCGTTTTATTTTATGCTGTGTATTGAGCTCAGGGCTTGTGCCTAGTAGACAAGCACTCTGTCACTAAATCCATCCAGTCATTCAAGGAAAGCTTATATAGGCAAGAATTAGAGAATGTAAATTTTATTAGATAAAGTCATTAATGTTGGTAACTATGTGGGTTCTGGTGTTTATTGAGTCCCTAGTGTTTGCTGTGAAGATACAGAAAACATAGAGCATGATTTCTGGAATTTTAGGAGCTTAAACTCATTCACAATGCATATTGCAGAACATTTATAGTTTTCAGTGTTTAAACAGTAATTAAAATATTTTATCTGTGGGTGAGATCTGAAGTTACAGCATAGCATGTATGAATCCTTATGACATAATAAAAAGATGTTTTTCAACACAGACTTATTGAAGGATCCCACTTGGACTGAGTCTTGCTGTTTTTCATGCTTGCCTTGGCCACACCACAGGAATAGAGGAACAGGCAGGAGGGTCTCTGATTGGAGGCCAGCCTAGGAAAATAAGTGAAATGTTGTCTCAAAACAAAAAGGATTGGGATATAATTCAGTTGTATAGCATTTGTCTAGTGTCCATGAGGGTCCTGAGTTCACTTTGCAGCAGGGGGTGAGGAGGAGGAACTTCCTTCGAAGATGTGCAGCTTTTTAGAAAATATTATTTAATATCACAGTAGTCTAATTGAGCAAGAAATGCATATCCATTTTCTTTTTTTCATACATATCCATTTTCTCAGGCACTAATTGTGCATACTTTTTTGTGATACTGAAGATTGAACCCAGGACTTTTGCCCTGAACTCCATCTCTACCCACTTTGAAACCAGGTCTTGTCTAAATCACTAAGTTGTCCTGGAGGTACCTAAACTTGGAGTCTTCCTGGCTCAGCCCCAGAGGCTGGGGTTGTAGGTGTGTGGTACTGCACTGAGCTATATGTATTTTCGAAACTTTTGTCCTTTCTCCTGTTCTTGTCTAATTATGTTGGAAACAATGTCAGTGTCACTTTCATGGTCCCCCACTTTATTTCATTTGAGAGCCTCTGAAAGTTCTGAATGATAACTGGGTAAATGTCAAATTAGTACAGAGGAAAATGAAAGCTACAACTTTTGAGCAGCTAGTATTTTAAGAACTACTATTACCAGTCACCTGGTTGCTTTTTAAATCGACTTTCCTGTGCTCAGCTTAAAAAAAAAAAAAAAAAAGATCAATGTATTTATTATTTAAAACTCTTGAAAAGTCCCTCAAGTTCCACTTAGAAAATACCCTAGAAATCTTCTTTTCTTCCTTCAAGTTTAAAGTTTTTAAAAATGTCTTTTTATTTATTTCTTTATTTGGTATAGGGTCTTACTATGCAGCTTGGGCTCATAGTCGTCCTCCTGTCTCACCCTCCCCAGTGCTAGGATTACAGATGTGCTCCACCATGCCTGGTTTTGGTGGCTGGCACAGCGGCACAGCAAGAGATTCTGGGGATCAAATCCAGGCCTTTGTGCTTGCCAGACAGGCACTTAGACTGCTGAGCTATCTCCCTGGCCTTTTCTTCCAAGTTTAAACTGTCATAATTTAGTACTTAAAATATTTTTAATCTTTGAAATAAATATTTTTTTTTTCTGGTGAGTTGATGATTTTCCATGATGTACCATAATGTTAATGTATACTTAAATCTTTGAATATGATTAAGAGCTTTTGTATATAATGGGTGATGCTAGGAATATGACTGTCACATCCTCAGGGACATTTCACTTTATTGGATAAAGCAAAGATTGTGTATGTGTGTGTGTATGGGTTCACACATACACAATGATTGCCTTACAAAGTGGACTGATGATAGATATGAAAATATTATAGATAAAATGAATAATTTTTTGGCTCAAAGAAGACATGATGTTATTGGAATTAAAGGCAGTGTGTTAAAGTTAGTATTCCTTGCTTAAATCTAGAATAAAAATCGTAGATATATTAGACAAAATTGTATTCCAAGATTCTTTTCTTTTGGTGCTAGGAATCCATCCCAGGACTTTGCGCCTCCTAGACCAGCATTCTGCTATTGAGGTACATGTCCAGTCTTCAGAGATTCTTTTTGTTAAAAAGTTGGTGTTTTTCTTGTTTCTTTTTATTCCTGGACTCTGGGAATTGAACACAGGATCTCACACATGCTAAGCATGTTCTCTGCTACCAAGCTACACCCTGAACCACTGGTGTTTTCCTAGAGTTAGTATTTTGCTCATTATCTTTGTTATCTCTTTTCACATTCCTTAACAATATGTAACTGCTTTTTTCCTCATGTTTTTCTTTTTCTGGCAGCTCTTCACAGATGGGATCACAAACAAACTTATTGGCTGTTATGTGGGTAATACCATGGAAGACGTAGTCCTGGTGAGAATTTATGGCAATAAGACTGAATTGTTAGTTGATCGAGATGAAGAAGTGAAGAGTTTTAGAGTGCTGCAGGCTCACGGCTGTGCACCGCAGCTCTACTGCACCTTCAATAACGGACTGTGCTATGAGTTCATACAGGGAGAGGCCTTGGATCCAAAGCACGTCTGCAACCCAGCTATTTTCAGGTATTTACTTTTCTGAGTATTTGGTTATGAAAAAGTATATTAAATGCATGAAGGAAACATTGTTTAAAATTCCCCTTTTTTCAACAACTATTTGGTTCACTTAGAAACTTTCTTTAGTTGGAGCTTTTATTTCTAAAAAAAGAAATTGTTTTTAAATGATATTTACTATTTTCATAGTTGACTCTTCAAAAGAAAAAGCTGCAAGAGATTTTTAATTTAGAGCTATCTAAGATTAAGGCTTCCTCTAAATTTTTTGGTAGGAGAAAGGGTTTGTACTGAGGTCTGAACCCAGAATCTTTGCACTGACCTTCATGTCCCGTCCTTTTAAAAAATGTTTTGTTCTGAGACAGGGTCAAACTCAGTTGCTGAGTTGCCTAGGCTGGGCTTAAATTTGCAGTCTTCCTGCCTCAGCTTCCCAGAAGGCTGGGGTAAGGGCATGTACCACCAGGCTCGGTTTCCTCTTTAGGTAGTGTTTTATCAAAGTGGTACACATTTGTTGGTCAACTGCTTATTACTTAATTGTTGATATTTATAGAGTCTCTTATTTCTTTTGTTTTTGTTATCAAAGACAACAAGTTTTTCATTTTAGAATTCCATGTTTTATATTTTGTATAAAGGAAAATGTCTTTGATATCCTCATTATACTTCTGAAACTATCAACTTCTAAAATTTGCTTTCTGCTTTTGAAGCCCCTAGAAAATGAACTTGATTTGAAAATAGCAGGTTTGTTGTTTATTTTGTTCTCAAATCCTCTTTGTAGCTCTGAAAATTTCCTGAGGACCAAGAGAGGTTTTATTTCTGTATTTCATCTATGTTTGTCAATATTGCCATGTCAAAAGTTAAAATAGAATGTTGAGAATATGGGAACATCACGTGGACACCTTGTTGCCATCAGTATGATGTCAGGTATTATACAGCCTCTGAAACTACACTGTACACTTGGGAGGCAATAAGAATATGTTGAATAATGACTCGTGAAAACCATTGTCTACTATACACTTCCTACACCTCAAGTCCCCAGGGATTATGCTTTAAGAATTGCTGTGTTAAAACAGTGATAAAAATTAAATGAACCAATGTTATTGCCCTTTGGTAAACTTGAATGTATTAATACATGTTAGAATAAACATTTATTCAAGCCCTAAGTTTTAGTTATCAGGCATACGAATCCTTTTACGTGAGTATACTCATTAGATGTGTTGTGTTGAAGGATCCTAGTTAATACATTATGCTTGCTTGCTTGCTGTGTTGCCCAGGCTGGCACTGAACTGAAGAGCTTTCCAAGTAATC
>NW_004524640.1:2784996-2786065 GCF_000260255.1 Octodon degus
TTTTATAATGTTATTAGAGAAGGGCCACATGAATTTCCTTGCAAATAAAGGCAGAAAGAAAAATAATGGTCTTCAGAATCAATGTTCAGAAGCTCCTTTTACCCCTTAATATCTGTCCTTTCACTGAAAAATAAACACCTGCTTGCCCAGTATCTGCAAAATGCACACAAGCCTCTTGAGTTTCAGTGCCCATTTGCACTTTCACAGCCATACGTGGTAGCGAAAGCAACAGTGTCAAAAGCTACTGAGTCTTGATGTTCTCTTCTTGTATATGTAAGATGCAGGCAACATTATCCAGCCATGGCTTGGGTAGGAAGCCAGAAAGCTATGGGGGAAGACCGTTGAACACTACTTCAACTTTCCGTGGCATGCACTTCACACATATCTTCCCTGAAGCTTTTGTAAGGAGATAGATAGCATTAGTCTTTCTTTGGTGGTCACAAAGTCTCCTAGGATGCCCAGTGAGGTTACTTCAGAGTTACAGAAGGCTGGGCAGCATCTGCACAGCAGCAGTAGGATCCAGCAGTCATAAGAAAAACTTAAGCTTTGTCCACAGAGGAAGAGATGGAACCCAACCTGAGCAGTGTCAAAATCATGCAGGAGCTTGCCCAATGCTTCACAGAAACTAAGAGGGATAAAGACAGATGACAGCAGCTGGGCATGAAATCTAGACAGTTATATGGGTACCAACCACTACTGTGCTGTGGCCCCCTCCAATTGAGAGCCTTAGTGAGAGGTTCTAGCCCAACATAAAATTGTACCAGGTCTGGGCTATGGAGACTACACTACTGTTTGATAAACATTGTGACAAAGTAGACAAGACCATTCTAAAGTTCTGAAAGAAGGAAGCAGAAAGGAAAAAGAAGGAAAGGAGAAAGGAAAAAGAATACACAACACAGGGTAGTTACAGTAGTCATACTACCGTATCTGTTCCTGTTAATTCATTGAAAGAATGGGTGATATGCCTATATTGCTTGACCCATTTTTCATGCCTGTATCTTGTATTGAGTAACTACTTTGAAGAGAACAGTGCAGAAGGTACAGATCATTGTTACTTTCTGCAAACTTG
>NW_004524640.1:2787910-2792892 GCF_000260255.1 Octodon degus
ACTACCTTGATGTTTTTCATGGTAGTTGTACTATTACATGTTTCTTCTAGTGTTGCAGAAGTGTTTCATTTTCTCCACATTCTTGCCAACAATTGTCTGTGTTTAAAAATACTATTTTTTGAAGTTTTTCTAGTAGCCACTCTAGTTAGTGCAGTGGGCTATTTCATTTTGCGCTTGTATTTCTGTAGTGATTAGTGATGTTGAGACTACATTGATATGTTCATTGGCCTGATGTTTTATTTTTTTGAAAAAAATGCCTAGTTTATCCCATTTCAGTTTTGTTATCTTATTTCTTTTTATTGGCATACAGGACTTCATTATTTTATTTGAATATTAACCTCTTGTCAAATATAGATGCTAGACTTCGTTATTTTCTGATAAACTCACTGCTAGTTTGAAAATATTTTTAGTTGAAAATGCATTTCATCCACTTACCTTACTAACATCATAATTTAGAAAAACAGTACACTGTAGAATATCAGTTGTTTATCTCTATGATTGTGTGGCCAGCTGGGAGCATGATTTGTCGCTGCAGCTAACAGTACCTGAGAGTACGCGCTTGCATGTTGCTCTCCTGGGCAAAGGCCAAAATTCAAACCAGGGTTTGTGCTGAATGTGTGTCACTTTCACATTGCCATAAAGTAAAAAATTGTTGAGCTCCTGAAAGTCAGGGCCTTGATTTTTTTTTTTTTTCTCCTTCTGTGGGTTGCCTTTTCACTATGATGTCTGTGTCCTTTGATACATAGTTGTAAATCTTGAAATAGTCTAGTTCTTCTGTTTTTACTTCCGTTGTTTGTGCTTTGTTGCCGTATCCCTGACATCATAGCCAAGTGGCCAGAATCATGAAACTTGCCCTGTTTTGTAAGAGTTTTTATGTTTTTAGCTCTCATACTCAGCTCCTCATTGATCCATTTGCAATTAATTTTATTTATTTATTTTTTCATAATTTTATTGAGAAATAGCAATGAGACAGTTTCAAACCAAATTGATAGGACAGATTAAATAATTAACACATTGCATACATTCTTCCTAGTGCTTAATTGCTGTACAAGATGCGGACATGATATCCTGTTTACAAACAGTATTAGAACAAATCCCTCTATTCATTAAGAGAATGTAACTATATATCTATCCTAACCGTTTTGAATACACAGATACAAAATGGACCTTCATCTGTATCACCTTTTTTGGTAAGTTCTGTTATTTGAATATTATAGGTGTGTTAACTCAGCAAAATATTCTAAAAGAGTCCAATTGTCCATAATAGTATTGGGTCTTCTGCTTCACTGGCTTGCAATTAATTTTTTAGTATGATGTAAAGAAAAGAAAAGGTCTGGGTCCCTCCGCCCCATATTGCAGATGCTAAGTTTTCCTAGAACCATTCGGTGTCCTTTCCTTATTAAATGGTATTGGCACCCTTATTGAATATCACTTGGATATCTATCTATCTATCTAAATTTATTTTTGGGTTTTTTATTCTATTCTATTTGTCTGGCCTGTTTTTGTACCAGTACCAGATTGTTTTCATTATTATGCCTTTGAAAATAGTAAGTGTATAGCCTAAAACTTTTTCAGAGTGTTTTTTGCTATGCAGAGAGCCTTTGAGATTTTTATATGGATTTTAGAGATTTTTGCAAAGATCATCTTTGGAATTTTGATAGTGTGTGTTTGTAGATCACTTGGGATTGTATTGACTTCTTAATAACAATACTTAATAATACTTAATAACAATACCCAATAACAATGCTGAGTTTTGTAGTCCATGGACATTGTATATGTTTCCATTTATATATTTGAGTTTTTAAAACTGTTTTAAGTTCATTCCTAGGTATCTTTGATGCTATTTTAAATGGAGTTTCCTTTTTTTCAATGATTGTTAGTATAAAAATGCAACTGTTTCACGTTGATTTTGTATTCTGTAACTTGCTGAATATGTTTATTTGTAAGTACTATTTTTTTTCTCTTTTTCTTCCTTCCTCCCTCCTCCTCTCCCTCCCTTCCTTCCATCTTACTTTGTAGTCCAGGGTGTCCTTTATATCAGAATCCTCCTGCCTCAGTCTTGTTGAGTGCTGGAGCTATAGGCATGTGTCACAATGCCTAGCTTTAATTACATGTAAGTCAGCTTATGAGAATTTTTAGATGAGTGGGCAACTTACAGTTAGGATGTATACAAGTTCTTCGATTTCTTAGCAAACCTTTGCTTTTTAAATATGGAGGTGGTATGATTATAATTGAAATGTGTGTGTATGTTGCTGCAGGTTGAACCTAGGGCTTGTGCATGCTAGCCAAGGTAATCTGCTATTGAGCTATATCCCCAGCCCCTATATTTGTTATTTCTATAAGGAGATTTATTTTACATATATTGTCTTACTTTTTGCTATGGTCTGCGTGGGTCCCCTTGAAATTCTTTTATTGTACCCTAACCCCCAGTGTAATAGTATGGAGACAAGGCCTTTTAGGGCAGTCATGGCAGAGAAGCCCTCATGAATGTCCTTCAGGTCCTTGTGAATGAGGCCTTGAGCTTACCTGGAAGCTTGTTTCCACCATGTAAAGGTGCAACATTAGGATGCCCTCTCTGAACTATAAAACGGTGTGAAATCTGCTTGCACCTTGTTAGATTTCCTTATCTCCAGAACTATGAGAAAGAAATTTCTGAATCATTCATGAACCACCCAATTTCTGATTTTTGCTGAAACAGCCCAAAATGGCTGAGACATGTTTCTTGTTGTTTTGCTTATGATAAAAAGACCAGTAGTTCTGAGACCTGTAAAAGTTGGCTTCAGTTTTATTTATTTATTTATTTATTTATTTATTTATTTATTTATTTATTGTGGGGAATCAAACTCAGGACCTTGTGCTTGCCAGGCACGTCCTGTGCCACTGAACTCTATCAGCAGCCCTGTGCTTGAATTTTAGACTTTGAGAAGACTTGAACATGTGGCTTTGTTGTAGGGTAGATGATAAGGCAGGTGAGTATGATCAAAATACATGCACTGAACCCCCACCATGTAGGTAGGGGTGGCCAGGCGTGGTGCTGATGGGGCTGAAAATGATTTTACTAGCTTACAATGGGTGTATATGTATGTGTACGTGTGTGTACACCATTGTGCCCTGCTTTTTATTTTTGTTAACCACCTTGCTTTGCCATGAAAAGTTATTCCGTGTTCAGGTACCCTCAGTTAGTTGTGCACACCTGTCTAAGCATATATGAAGCTAGCGCAAAAGGGTCTCTTTTCTTTCTCTTTTTGTAGATATAGAGTGAGCCAGTAGTTACTTATGTGAGATAGCTAACTATTTGAGAGGTATGACTCAAAGCACGTAAAAAGATTATATATTTTAATATTTTTAAAGTGAGATTGAAAATGATAATTAGGAAAGTCCTGTCTTAAAAGAAGAAATTTATTGGTGTATAAACTGAAAATACTGAGTTGAAGCATGGCTGGCTTTGGGGGCTCTAATAATGTCATTAGGAATCTACTGTCTTCTGATTTATTCCCTCCCCCATCTTCTAATTTATATTGTGCTTTATTTTCTACCAAACTTTCCTAAAGAATGACTGTAATAATGACCAGAAGACTTCTGTAGCCAGGCCCTTCTTTAAATAGCCTCAACCAAAGTTAATAGCATTAATGAATATAGTACGATCAACGTATGCTGTGAATCTTCCCTTCATCTGTAGAAGCAGTATGTGCTAATTAAAAAAAAAGGTGTGGAAAAAATCCCAGGCAATATTTCAAATTGATGATCTCTCTCTCTCTCTTTTTTTTTTTAAATAAGACACGGGGCAGGTGAGATACCTCAGCAGTCTAAAGCACCTGCTTAGGCAAGTTTAAGCACAGAGACCTGGGATCAATCAACTTTGGTTCAATCTCCGGCACCATATGTTGTGCCAGCCACAAAAAAAGAAAAAACAAAACAAAACAAAAAAAGAAAACACTAATTGTCGTATACAAATGGAAAGAAATTTTTCTTACATGATATTCAAGTAAATCTGAAATAGATTTTAATTTACCCGGTCATAAGTCTAGTCGTAGAAGAATCCCTTGGTAGTGTAATAAATTTCTCAGTGGACTCTTGAGTCAGTTGTCAAGATAAGTGATTCTAATGCATCAGATAGGGGTTTAATTATCTCCTAAATGGAGAGCATTAGACTAGAAGAATACAGATGGTTTTTGCCCTTTGAAGGGTAACTTAATTTCAGTTATATTGATAATGCAATATCTCCTCTTTCTGCTGCTATTGTGTTTTGAATTATATAGGAAAATGCTTCGTAAAACCTCTGTATTCAGGTTTAATTGCAGTGTTAGCATTTTGAAATAAATAAGTGGGTGTGGGGTTGCATTTTAGGCACTCAGTCCCTGGTTTCTACAAGGTTCGACATCACTGAGGTAGGGGTGGGTGGGTGGAGTATAAGAAACCTAATCAAACAGCAAAATGGGGCTGGGGAGATGGCTCAGTGGAATAAGTGCTTCCCTGGCAAGTGCAAGGCCCTGAGTTCAATCCCTCGTTCCTCCAAAAAAAAAAAAAAGATTCAAACAGCAAAATGATTTGGCCTTAAAGGCAGGGTATTTTTGGTAAATTGGGATTTTACAAGGAAAACATAGAAATGATTAGATCATTGAGAAACCTAACTAAAATTTGATTAAGGGAAATTATGTTTAACATTAACAGACACAATTTTTATTTATTTATTTATTTTTTTTTTATGAGCAGAATATATTTATTGAGAGAAAGAAAGCTCCTGTCCCAACAGAGGGACAAGAGGGGGGCCCGAGTGGGTAGTTCCCCGGGAAGCTGTCTCTTCCAGGGACTTCTACAGTGTAAAACCATGTGAGGCTAAGATAGAATGAGAACTCGCTTAGGTGGGCAGGAGGTGGGACAAAACTATGGTCAACCAATGGGATTACATATGGGACAGGGTCTTTTCCTGTTGGTTGGAATGCGGGATAGGATCTCTTTCTGTTGGGGATTGGGCTAGTGAC
>NW_004524640.1:2793928-2829015 GCF_000260255.1 Octodon degus
TGAGATATTAGAACATATATAATCAAAGCATGAATATTCAAGCTAACAGGTACATTTATAAACCTTTTTGAGACCTAGCAATCATAACTCACTAGCTTTTAGACCCCTTTATTCATGGAGTTTGACAGTTTGCTGTAAGTCCCTCTAGCTTTAGTTAGAGAGGTCACACATGCATTAACTATCAGCACAAAATACTGTAGTTATATTAAAAGCCAACCAGGGTTACATACTCATCATGAAGTGCAAAGCATTTAGTCACATTAAACTAATGTCCCATTCAGTGTTTTGGATATGGCCCACAATTTTTATGATACATGTTTTTTTTCTTTTTTTATGCTGTTTTGTTTTAAACAGGCTAATAGCTCGTCACCTTGCTAAAATTCATGCTATCCATGCACACAATGGCTGGATCCCCAAATCTAACCTGTGGCTAAAGATGGGAAAATACTTCTCTCTCATTCCCACAGGATTTGCAGATGAAGACATTAATAAAAGGTAAGCTTACTTTTACATTTGAATTCTTTTTAGTATTGCTTTGTTTTATAAGGACTCAAAAGATAGCTACATGTATTTATGTATGCAGTCTGGGTTGTTAATCTCTTTGCAATAGAGTAGGAAAACAGGATTGATATTTTGACTTTCAGACAGCACCATAGAAGTAACTGCTGTATATTCCTGCTTCCTTCCTCCAAAATCCTAAGACAACAAAAGTGGTGGAGATTGAGGGACAAGGAACAAATGCAGAACCTTTATTTGAAGATCGTTACAGAGGTCGTGATGAGTAGGGGCAGTTTTTCATGAGTTGGCCATAAGGATCTTTTTCAAATTATTTTTGTTTAAGGCTGATTTGAAAAGGCCTAGAGATCTGCATTGAAGCAGTGCAGTAACATGAAAACCTTGGGTTATTGTAGCTTACTATGGTGATTCATTGTGCTAGAGGAGGCCAGATATTCGCTTACTGTATTTTTATTAGGCTTTTGTGACACTTGACTCCCTAGGCTGAAACAGACTATGGAGTTTCATTATTTCCTGTATAAAAAACTTACTATTAGTATATAAAATCTAAATCATAGGGCCAACCAAATAGCTCAGCAGATTAAAGCACCTGCAAGCAGGTGCAGGGGTCAAGGGTTCAGTCCCCAGGCCTGCCATGCCAGCCCTGTCCCCAGGGCATGCTGAGATAGTGACTGAGACTGGGCGTGTTGTGCACCTGTAATCCCAGCTCTTGGGAGGCTGTGAACAGGCAGATCACTATGGATCCAATCTAGTAGTAAAACCCTGAACACCCTGTAGACCCTTCCCCAGAAATACAAAAATAAATAAATAAAATCTAAATCATATGAATATGTTTATAGAACATGATTATTACTAATACAAAATTGGAAATTTTATTTTGTCCTTTATATCCAGAGCATGTGTGAAGGCTGCATTGTTGTATTTAGGAACTGTTTCATGAACAACAGAGATAAGCAGGACCTATAATAGGTTTTCTTTTCCCTTGTTTCCTTTATTATAATTCATTAGGAAAAATTAGCTCTTAGATTTGATTATTTAAAAGTTTAATTTGATGTACTCTTTAAAGTCAGCCCTTTTTTTTTTTTTTTTTTTGACGGAACCGGGGATTGAACTCAGGCCCTTGCGCTTGCCAGGGAAGCGCTTATTCCACCGAGCCATCTCCCCGGCTCGAAGTCAGCCCTTTCTATCTGGACGCTGCATCCAGATTCTGCTACGTGCAGGTGGAAAATACTTTTTTGTTGTTATTCTCTAAACAATACAGTATAACAACCATATAGCATTTATGCTGCATTAGGTAATGTAAGTGACCTAGTGATAATTCAAAGTAGAGAGGAGACGTGTGTAAATATTATGTCATATCATATAAGGGTCTTGAGAAATCTGTAGATTTTGGTATCCATAGTAGGTGCTAAAACCAATCCCTTGCACATACTGAAGGTCTGTTCTTCATTTGGTAGGAATACTTCTCAAGGCAGAACTGGCAGGCCTCAGGAAGTGATATCCAGTATGCTGGATATTCAGGAAGCTATAGCATAAAAACACGGTTGTTTTGTGAAATGGCTACTTTATTGGAAGATTGTAACTGAAGGTAATGCAGAATTGAGAGACAGTATGCTGTTGTTTTAAGAGCACAGCACTCTGGGTCCAGATTGAGATCCTTCTGCCAGACAGCAATTGTGCTGTAAGCCTTGGGGGAAGTTTTCTGACTCCATCCATCAAATAAAAATGACAACAGAAGCTTATTAATTTATTATTATTATTACTATTATTGAAGAGGATTGAGTTAATACAAAGTCCTTAAAAAGTTCCTGGCCACATAAATGCTAAGTAAATGTTATTATTTAGAGAAGCTTATTTAGCTTACTTTTGTGTTACATTTCCTAGATTCTCTAGATTTTCAGTTTTATGAGAAAATAAAAGAATTTATATTCCCTGGCAAGTGCAAGGATCTTAGTTCAATCCCTGGTTCTGCCAAAAAGAAAAATAAATAAATAAATATAAAGAATTTATAACTAATAATAATAATACACTATCATAGTCGTAAGTTACTCAGAGTGTAAGACATAGATAAAAATGACTTATAAAAACAGGTAATAGCATAAAGTTTTCTTTGCAATGAACCAAGGGAAAGTAGTATTGTTATGTATGCAGTACAAGTGGAACTACTTAGTGTATATAGTAAAATATTTTTGAAACAACAGAATAGGTAATTTGTGAATTTATTTGAACTTCTCCCTACTCCCTATATATCCATTATGTATTGTGCTTTCTCTGTGTGTACATATATACATCTATTTTGAGTTTCTCATATAAAAAAGACCATGCTGTATTTATTTATGCTTGTGTGTGTGGCTTATTTCACTTAATATTATGGTCTCAAACTGCATCTATTTGCCTTATAAATACCTTGATTTTCTTTCTTTATGGCAGAGTGGAACTCCATTCTATATAAATACCATTTTCCTTATTCATTCATCTGTTGATGGACGTATGCGTTCTAAGATCTAGCTATTACAGATTTTGCTGTTGTAAATATGAGTGTGTGTGTATTCCTATGATATGATGATTCTTAACTGTGAGGAAAATAACTAGAAGAGAGATATCTGGGTCCAGTGGAATTTCTGTTTTTAGTTTTTGAAGACTCTGCACCCTGATTTCCATAGTGGTTGTACTAGTTTGCATTCCTACCAACAGTATAGGTGCTTTCCTTTTTCTCCATATCTGTGGCATCGAGGTCCACTTTAAACCCATGAGGTTAGTGAGATTTGGGAAAGCTGGAGGTATTCTGTGATAAATAAAAAGGAGAAAATACCATGCTTCAATAGATAGTACAGAACTAAAATTAAAATATGAAAAATATTTTTATTTTTTTGCATTTCCTTTTAGTTGTATGTGATTATTATATTCATAATCCTTTGACTCCTATACCTTTTTTTAAAAAAAGAGATCTGGTGAGATAGCGCAGTGGAATAAGCACCTGCTTAGGCCAGTGCAGGGACCCGGTTAGATCCCTGACATCAACTGCTGCGCTGGCCCCACCCCCAGGCATACTGAGCCGACCATCGAGTCTGGACGTGAGGGTGCATGCCTCTAATCTCAGTGCTGGGGAGGCAGAAAACAGGAACATCACTACGAGTCTGAGCTGTGTAGTGAGACCTTGTACCAAATACATTAAAAAATAAATAAAAATAACTCAAAGATTCTTCAACACGTACATTATCTTGAAAATAATATAAAAGGATTACTTTTGGAAGTTTTACAGAAACATATGATAATGAGGAAAATATAGGTAGAAAACCAAATGAATAAATTCAATACTGTAAAAAGAAAAAAAAATTAGTTTCATATTGTAAAATGGATAATAAGTAACAGGATGCAAGATTACCTGTCAAAATAACACAAACACAGCAGATACTAAGACTAGAAAGAGAGTAAACAATTCAGTAACAATTCTGTGGTGCTATTGAAGAACTAATGTATCCGTTCGTGGGCCATTTTGCTTTTTATCAAGTTGATGTAGCTAGAACATAGTGCAGTGCAGGAGACGAAAAGCCACGACAAGCTAGTTTCTCCTGTCATATTGCCCTTCACTCTTGCCATTCTCAACACTTTCAATTTCTAGTTATGTCTTTTTATTACTGTAATTAATGAAACTACCTTTGCATACTAATTTATCATCTCAATGATGTATCGACTTTTTTGAGGTTAGATGCTTCCTATTGTAGTCACACTTCTTAGCTTGAAATAGGCATTAATAGTTTTTTGTTTTGTTTTGTTTTGGTGGAACTGGGGATTGAACTCAGGCCTTTGTGCTTGCCAGGGAAGCACTTGTTCCACTGAGTCATCTTGCTGGCCCCAGCATTAATAGTTTTTAAGTAGTTTAATACCTTTTTAAATTTATAAAACGGGAATAAACATAAAGCGTTTTAGAATAGTACTTAATGCTAATTATATATTTACCTTCCAATTTTGTACTGATAAGTTCTTTTTAAAACTTTACTGGTCTACATTTTAACTGTTGTTCAGTTTTTAAATTCATGTTGAAGCTCATTCTAAAGATTTACTTTGTTTCGGCATTTTTTACTTCATATTTCAGTTGTTTTAATTCAGTAGCATATGTAATTAAATGGAAAAGACTTACTCAAAGTAGATTTAATACTTAATCAAACTTGAAAAAATATCATTATATACAAGCAGCTCTTCTTTTGAAACTTAATAGGTTCTTAAGTGATATCCCAAGCTCTCAGATTCTTCAAGAAGAGATGACTTGGATGAAGGAAATTCTTTCCAACCTGGGCTCACCTGTGGTGCTTTGCCACAATGACCTATTGTGTAAGAATATAATCTACAATGAGAAACAAGGTAGGTATTTGACCTCAGTAGTAAGGAAAGGTTAATTTTTAAATTTTTCTTAATTGTCTTTTGATCTTTATATGAGTAAAAGTAAATATAATTCAAATGCAAGGCTTAAAACATGCATAAAACCTTTAAATATTTTCTTTTAGGTTATAAGGTCATGATAACTGATAAATTAGAAGTATGCCATATATATTTGTATAAAATGTTTTTAAAAGTTGGTTTGTTAGAAATAGTTGTGGTTCCTATTGGATATTTAAGTATAAAATGATGAAATGATTTTGTTTATGCATACATATAATTCTAAAACTTATTTGATTATTTATGACTTGGAAGTGTACCTGCTTGTAATGGGGACTATGGAAAAATCAACAAATTGACATTGCACTGCTTTATTTCTGTCTTCACAGTCTTCTGACAGTGTTGGGAAAGATAACAGTATTAGAAATAAATGTATCTAGGTTTTTCATCACCTGTTTATTGTGCTGATTTGTTATATATGTTGATGCTAAGGAGAGAGCCAGAGATGGAGGACATACTTGTAGTTGTTCAGATTTACATCTAATAAAGTAATAGTCAAGAAGCTTTTGTTAAATAGTTGTAATATTTTTGAGGTAGACATTGATACTTTCAGGTGGAATGGTTTTTGTGAATGTTCATATATTGCATTCAGAGTTTCTGTTTTGTTACCTGAGAAACATTTGGTTGAATTATATCACTGGGTAAAGTGGCTTGAGGTTTGGTTGCTAAAGGGTAGATGCCCTTCAGATACTAAATTGACATTTAAAAATACAATTTTGATTAAATGATAAGTATTTAAGAAAGTGTACTTGAAACAGTGAAGCTATTGCTTTTGACAGGAAAAATGTGTGCTGTTGGGAGAGCCAAAGAATTCTCATTAACATGGTCATAATTATAGTAAGTTACTACTTAGGATTTCTATTATTATAGTTGAGACTGTTCTGATACAAAATTTCTTAGTATTTATAGCCAGCTTTAGCTTGAAAATCAACCAAATGAATATTCTCAAGGATTGAGTATTGTTTATATTTGATATTTTAATATGGATTAGAAATTATGTTTTTAAACATTCTGAGCTAACATCTTTAAATTGGAACATTTGATATTTTTGGGTGGATTGTTTTTATTTTAAAATTCAGGTACACCCTAAGTGCTTGGCAATATGCATTAATGAATTATCGACCATTTATTGTACATACTTGTCGTAGTATATACGCACTCTACAATATACTAGTAACCAAATCTCAATGCCATTTGTAGACAAGAACATTAGTTAAGCAGTATAGCAGTGTATTAGCTTTTAAGTTCAGTGTAGGACATAATAACATTCAAATGAGGGACTTCATCTTACATTTGAAGTGGACACTCAGCTTTATTTTTAACTGCAAGTTAATAAAAAGAATCTGCTATTTCTTTTGGACTATAATTTAACCTTCCATTTTTTATTTTTATGTTTTCTTTTGCATATTCATTTCATAGAGCAAACTTGTCTTTAACATTAAAAATAAGGGCCCAAAAAAATCAGATTACTTTATTTTAGATGTTTTACTTCTCATTTAAATAGTTGCTCAGCTCTAAACTATTGGTCAGCTATATTAAAAGTTCTTATATTTTTAGATAACATCCTTATGCTTCAATTTGGCTTTCACAAGTCAAAGGGGTGTGTGTGTTGTTGTTGTTGTTGTGTGTGTGTGTGTGTGTGTGTGTGTCTGTGTCCCAGCACACAGGCCAGAAGTTAGGTCAGGCATGCTTTTGTGTCTTAATTTTATTTCCTATATAGAAGAATATATTCAGGTCCATAAAAGTAACTATTTTGTTGTATTTGTGTCCCTTTAGCAGTAGATATCCATTTTGTGCCATGTTTCTTCTGGTCTTTGTGGTTAATGTTTTTAGGTTATGGAAAGATTATACGTTTTTCCTGCCCTTTCAGTAGTTTATAATGCCATTAGGAAGGCTAATTTGTACCTGTAGTATCCATTTGAAAAAATCATATTCCTGTGTGAATAGTTGCTATTAAGAAAATATGGTTTGAATGTTCAGGAATATCTAAAACTCGAGGAAACATGATAAGAAAGCTTATCCTAGTCTTTGGTGTCAGGTTTCAAATTAGCCGATGGCTTAGGGATAATGGAACCATCTAGCTTAAGTCTTTGGTTATGGTTAGACGATAACATCCCTCATAATCTCTAAATTTAGTAAGTTTAAGGTATAAAACCTTCATGTTTGACACTATAGCATTGCATTGATGCATATGCCAGTGGTCTCAAAAAGGTTCCTTAGAACTTTAAATGTAGATTCCAAGATTATGTAACTGGTTACCCTGTTATAGCATGTAAGAGCCAAGTTGAATATTTTGAGATTTAAATAATTTGCACATAGAATAATTGATTAAACTGCATAGTATATTCACGAACAGGTTTCATTGGCTGCCTCATATCAGCAGTTCATATGACTGGGGCCCAGGGCTTCCAGCTTTTGAGATACAAAGAGGTGCAAAAAAGGAATGAAAGCCGAGGGGCTGGCCTTAACATCTGTAGTATAGTTTAAACTCTTAACTTTTCAAAAGTAAGAATTTTAGTCAAACTCAGTAAATTTATACAGGACCACTTTGAAGCCTCTCATATGTTTTTCAACCAAATTAATGTTGTTTTTGTATATTTTAACTAGAAATTTCTAAGCAGTTCTCAAAAACAAATACATTAAAACTGAGTCATGACCAAGATAACTCAGAATATAGATTCTGGAACCAAGCACACTAAGGTCACTTATCAATCATTTTATTGCTTTAGAAATACTTATATTTAGTTTTGACTATTTGCTTGAGAATCAGTATTCTTGGAATAAAGCAGCTCTCTAGGTCCTGCTGAAGACGAACTAAATGAAAATTTCTACAGAAAGACTGAAAAATCTGTATATTTAATACAGATTCCCAGGCAACTATAATTCTGTTATTATTCTAGAGGTTAAGTGTGGTTTATTTGTAACTTAAGGGATAATGTCTGTTTTAGATAATTGCTGAGTATATAGCCTGGTCCATGTACTTAGTAGCTGTCAGTTGTAGTTATAATATACTAAGATAGGGACCCACAGACTTTATGGCAAGATCTGAAATGGTGCATCTTTTAGACTTTGTGGGCCCTCGTGTAGTCGTTATTGGAACTCTTCTGCTTTGGCTAACAGCATAAATAAGGCCATAAGTGAATGAAAAGTCCATGTTCAGATAAGATTTCCCAAAACAGGAGTGAACTGGATTGGGCCTGAACACATATAGTTTACCAACACCTGTATTATGTTTATAGCTTGCATTTTATTGACTGTGTCAGATTATGAAAAGGTAAAAATTAGTTATAACTAGAAGAATTAAACTTCCAAGTATGAGATGAGAGTTTGATTTGTCTTTATGAGCAACTTTAGTTTCTCTCCATTATAATTTCAGAGATTAAAATTTTAAAAGTGTGTATGTATATCTGTATGTATAGATAGATGTTTATATACAGAGTCCACGTGAAGACAAGCACCTTGGCTTTTACCTCCATTTTCACACGCACCCCTCCTGGGGCTGGGTGTATCGCAGGAATGCTTCCTGCCTGTGCTTGTCCTCAGCCTGCTGGAGGATGAGGGAGTTTCTGTATAGAGTTGGTGATGGCTATCAGGATTTTCAGAGATGAAAGTTAGTGCGCAAAATTCAGTGGTTGGTAAACAGTGGCTCTCCCTGCCTTTAGTGAGATGTCCCAAAAGGTAGGAAGAGAACACTTAATAAGATCAGATAGAATTTGGAACAAGTAAGAAACCAAAAGCAGTGGTTCTTGCTCCCGAACTGTAGGAGTTGACAAACATCTTTTAAATTACTAATTTAATAGAGCTTCTAGTAAATGCACTGGGTTATTATTAACTGACCTCAAATCTAATATTTTAACTTCAGCTAATCTTTTGTTGCCACCTCAGAAATAATTTGGAAAGTTTTTGAAATTGCTGTTGTGTATCTTAATGCTTTTGTCAGAATGTTTATTGTTCTGATGATGTTTGGTGGTTCTCCATTTCATCATAAAAGCTCATGTGAGGATCTAATATAATAGCCGAGCACACTTCCACACACCCATATTTGCAGCTACTTCGGAGGCTGAGGCATAAAGACCAAAAGCTTGAGACCAGCCTGTGCAACTTACTAGCAAACCCTGTCTCAAAAAAGAAAAAAGTCTTGAGGCTGTAACTCATTGTTAAAATACATGTTTAGTTCATGTGAGGCCTTGAAGTCAAGCATAGCTAGCACCACAAAATAGACATTGAAAAAAAGAAAGCGGGGCTGGGGAGATAGCTCAGTGGAATAAGTGCTTGCCTGGCAAGCACAAGGTCCTGAGTTTGATCCCTAGCACCACCAAAAAAAAAAAAAAAAAAAAAAAAGAAAGAGGTACAGTATAATTTCAGGCATCATCAGTAGTGATTTTTATTTTCTTGTCAATGAAATACAAGAAGCTGATTTGTAGTTCTTTAAGCAGATACAAATGAGTGGAAAAGGAAAGCATTTTCTTGGACTTACACATATAGTAAACCAGATTTTTTGAGATTTGCTGAATATAAATAGAAAGTGGATGGATCATCATTTTTAGTCCCTTGGTTGGCTCTGTTATCCACACTGTCATTTTTAATGTAAAGTGCTGTTGCTTCAGAATGTTTTGTTTTATTTTAAAATTTGAATAAAGATTAGTTTTGCTAAGAGGTTTATAGGTGACTCAGAGTATTTTTTTTTTTTTAATCGAATGGCTTTTCTTTTTTTTTTTTTTTTAATTTGTGTGTGTGTGTGTGGCCAGCTCAGCCCACCAGGGGGCGGGGCTGGCTGGCATGTGGTGCTGGGGATTGAACCGTGGTCCCTGTGCTTTACTAAGCTTGTTCTAAGTAGGTGCTTCAGACCACTGAGCTATCTCACCAGCCCCGACTCAGAGTATTCATGGTAGGCTGAGGCCTGTATGGTCTTGAGAAATACTAAACTATGTAAACAAGTGAAATATATTTGATGGTGGAGTAACTAAAATATGGACATGATCATATAATATGTTTGTGTGCAAAACAAATGGGTTCATATTCATTTGTAGCTCTCTGCCTGCTTGGAGCATCACACACAATATTTGATACAGAAAGAGTAATTTGAATAAATGAGTATAAGTACTTGATAATATGCTTTTCTTTTCCCATATATTATGAAAAGTTTCAAGCAAAATTTAAAAAGCTTGTGTATTCACCCATGTAGCTGACACCTAGAGTCTAGAATTGTTGACAAGTTTCTGCTTTTCACATCATTCTGTCTGTTTATGTATTTCATAGTGAGTTGCAGCATCAGTGACTTTCATACCTCAGCACTTCACCATGAGTAACACTGGGTCAGGGTTTCATTGTAGGGTAATGTACAAGGCTTAGGGCATATGAAGGTGGAAGACACAGTGGTGGTTCTGTGCCTCTAGTTCCAGGTACTTGGGAAGCTGAGCTCAGGAGTTTAACTTGCACAGCTCAGTGAGTTTTGACAAATGTGTACATGCCTGTAATTCAAACTCCTATAAAAGGTATAGAACATTTTCATCACCCAAGAGAGTTTCCCATACGTCTCCTTTTTTTAATTAAAAAACTATTTATTTATTTATTAATGTATGTATGTATTTATTTGGTACAGGGTCTCACTACGTGGCCTGGACTCGTAGTGATCCTCCTGTCACAGCCTCCCCAGCCCTGGGATTACAGGTGTGCACCACCACACCTGCTTTTGTGGCCAGCAGGCAGCACAACATGCAGTACCGGTAATCAAACCTGGGTCATTGCACTTACCAGGCAGGCACTTAGACCACTGAGCTCTTTCTCCAGCCCTCCCATACTTTTCTGAAGGATAATCTTTTCTGAAGGATGATCTTAACTCTGTATTCATAATCTGGACCACTGGTTAGCAAAATATAATATCCTCCTCAGTCAGGTAATGAGAAATCTAAATGAATTTAAAAACTCCAAGTGACCTAAAATTGTAACTAGGTTTTCTTTTTCTTAAACAAATGCAGTTGAGCCCACTATATTCATTTATTTTGATAAGAATGACAGAAAGCATCACACTCTTTGATGTATTTTATGCTTATTTGTGCCCTCCCCCTTTAAGCATATACAGTTATTACATCTCAGCTTTCCCTGCCAATCCTCCATTTACCCCAGTGGTTTTTAGACTCCTCCTTGTGTGCTAGGAGTTAATTGCTGTGACTTTCATGATGAAAAGTGAAAGGACCCTTACTGGCCCTCCGGGAAGCTGTGTATCATGTAGTAGAACAGTCCCATGACAGCACCTTCCGAGAGGTGAGTACTGTGTTGCAGCGGGGCCCCAAGCACTGTGCACAGTGCACTCGCTTCCAGACTAGAGTGCCCTGTCTTTCCCTGCATAAGGGAGAAAGCGGCAGCTGACTTAAGTATGACTCTGCTTTTCTTATTAACCTGCCTAAGAGCAGAATAAATGAGTTGGAAAGATTTTTTAGGTTTATTCCTTGACTATTTTACTTTTCATTTTTCTTTCTTTATCCTTGACAACAAAATAAAAGAATCCAAAGATGTATCATGTGATAAAACATATAGTCATAGCTAATAAGTTACGTTTTTGGTTTTAAAATGCTTTAAAAAATTTAAGACCTTAGTATACTGAGATTTAAACAGCTTAACTTATTGTGTAGATTTTTATTACTTTAGTGAAGATACGAAAGAAACAATTTTAAAAAACCCTCCAGAATGTAGCCTTAAAAATTCAAATTAGTGTTTTATATGTTAGTCATTTCCTTTACTCATTATGTTCATCATTGTGCTAATTAAAGATAAAAGTTAGTACTAGGCTTTAGACTACAGGATTTTTCTGTTTTAGAGGCCAACGGTCGGTCCCTTGATAATCTTGCAAATTGAGAATTCCTCCTTTGGAAGTAATATGCACAGAATACTTAAGGGAGTGTCTCAATGCCCTCCACCCTGGAAACCTCAGTTCATAGAACATTTTGGAATCAAATACTACATTTGTAGGAGAAAAGAGGGAATGTTTTGTTTTGATAGGAAAGCATTTTCTAATACTGTAATTTGATTTTTCTGGCACCCTAAATAAGGCAGTAAGCCTAATTTTACTTTGTTGCAGAAGATTAAATTTAAGGTTGAGTTCCACTTTGTTTGTAATAATTTGAAAAAGAATAGTTAATACAGATTTTAAAACAATTTCTTTCCTTTTAAGCTTTGTGTCTTGTAAAATGTGAGTTTGCCAAATTTTCTTCATCTGCTACAGATTAGGTATGCCCTTGTTGCTGCCATGTGGCGGCGCACCCGTGCTTCTTAAACGCACTGACTGGAGGTTTATCGCATCACTTGTTCACATGCACGGAGCCTGGTAACAGCCTCATCTGTATCTTGTTAGCTTCATTTTCTTATTTTTAAATTTTGTTATTTATAAACTCAACATAGCATTTAAAAATAAAGGCTAGTTTTAATGAATTAATGTTACTACGAAAAGTCATTGCTAAAGTTGTCATGCTGAAAAAAATTTTGTTAAAATGGTCTGTGTTTTAAACTGTGTTTATAGGCAGGCATGTTTTTAACCTGCCACTTTTAACTATATTTGCTAAATTTTAAATATAATTTGAAAATTAAAGGTGAAATTGAAGCTTTTATTTATGTGACAAAAGTAAGCTTTGAGACTGGGCTGTGTATTTTTATTGGCATGTAACAGTTGATATGACCACTATAAGAATTTATGTTTAAAAAGTTAAAGTGATCAACAGCTGCAGTTTTCAGTTATGTATTAGTAGGCTCAGGTGTGTGCCTTGGTAGATCTCATGTCCCGATTGACATTTTGTGGTTAGGAATTTCTGAATCATTGTGTTTGGTCTTTTATTAACAGTTTTATATAGAGGATTGATATTGTTTTCTAAAATAGCATTTTCCTCTGAAAAAGTAATACTAAAAATAATTTGAAAAAATAGGAAAACAAAAGAAGTCACTTGTCTAACACTTGTAATAAAATCAAAACATTTTGTCTTTAAGATTTCCATTCATCTTTTTTTCCCTCATGTAGTATGTTTCTTTTTCTCTATAGGAACATTTTAATAATTTGAATCATATCGACTAATTTAGTATCTTTTTCATATGCCACTTTTAATTCCTTAATTTTTATTTTTGAAAATGAGATTTTTTTCATGGCTTTGGTTTGTTTGATTTTCATGGATGCTAATACTTAATCATGTGGCACTCTCCCATTCCTTATAACCTCTAGAAAAGAAGTTTTAAAACATACTCCATTCCAAGTTCCCTTTCTGCAATTTCACAGTGATTTAGTTAACAATAAGAATTTATGTTGAATAATGTTCTGAAAATTCAAAAATATAATAATTGGGGCTAAATTGCAGTGATGATTCATTCTCACCAACACCTAAAAATGCAGTATTTATTGTACCAGTATGCATTCAGTTTTGCTAACTGATATATACCTTGGTGTTCCTTAGGCTTTTACTTGAGGTGTGGCTTTTTAAACTTCTTCCTGGTGCTGGGGTGTGAACCCATGGCTAGTGTATGTTAGCAAGTTCTCTGTCACCGAGCTGTACATCAGCAGCTTTTCACACAGATTTATAGTTATGTGAAATACAGTTACATATTTGAAAACGTGTTGCATTTATATAAAACCTTGCATTTTCCATGACATTCTTGTCATGTAATTTTTTTCTCTGCTTGAATATAATCAGTGATTAGTATTTGCCTAAGTTAAACTTACATATTACATCAGAGCATTATAAGGGCCAGCGAGATAGCTCAGCAGACTAAGTACCTGCTTAGGCAAGTGCAGGGACTGGGGTTCAATCCCTAGTACCACATGCTGTGCTGGCCCTGCCCCCAGGGTACGCTGAGCTGGGGACTCCACAAGGTAATCCCAGCTGTAATCTGTAATCCCAGCGCCTGGGGAGGCTGAAAGCAGGATCACTACAAGTCCAAACTGTGTAGTGAGACTACCAAAAAAAAAAAAAATTAAAAATTAAAAAAAGCATTACAGTTTATAGACTTTTATTTGAGAAATGCCAATGAATATAGCCAGTGTGTCTGTTTTTTTTTTAAGTAGGATGACTACAAAATTGTTACACATTTTCTCAGTATAAGCTGCTTAGAAATTATTCACATAGTCATCTCTGTTCATTTTTAACTCTTTACCCTTGTAAGCTGTGATACTTAAGTGTAGACAGTGACTCAATGCTAGTTTTGTTCTAAAGATCTATCCCTGCTGTAGACAGTGACATTACATTTTTTAAAAAGCGTTACTTTCTTTTTATGTGTTTTCCCCCCTTTTTGTCTAAATAGAAACTGTATCTTGTCAAGTAAAACCCTACTCAAAACTTATAAGTTCGTATATCACTTGTCCACAGAGAGTACGATTATCTTTGGAGAATAACAAAGTATATAGTATATATGTATCGAAAGTTAGAATGGAAGTCAACTTAGCTTATGTAATTTTTTTCAACTTTAGAAATATTGAGGCAAAACTGTCATTCTTTTTAAAAGATAAAGCTACCATGTTAATGCTGCTCAGATATGGAAATCTTAGTTATGTAGTCTTCCAGGTAAATGAAGAGTACTATTAAATTCATCAGCGTTACAGCATGGCACTTCAGATTTACAGAATACAAGTCTTTCAAAATTTCTATTTTATTTTTGTATGTAGATAAGCTTGTTAATTTATTGTTATGTATCACAGATTACGGTTTTGTTAAAATGGTATAGACTATGAAGTTTCCAAAGATAGTTACTACTAATTAAACTTGAAGTTTTAAGTTACTGATGCCCCCATGTGGTAGAAAACATATTTTGTTTTTGTTAAAAATCTGCAGAATGTCTGTTAGATTTCCTTAATAGTGGTCATTAGTGTTCATGAGAAGCTGTTGATCCAGAGTCTTAGTTTGAATTTTGTAAAGCTCATTGCCATAAAATTCACAGCCTTACCTGTATTGTCTCAGAAGTGCATGTAACCACGCACATACATTGAGACAAAGTATTGGAAGCTATTTAATTACAAATAGCATAGGGATTTTCTGATCTTGTATGTGATTTCTTAATATCTCTGTGTTTGTGTCTCACATAGGTGATGTACAGTTCATTGATTATGAATATTCTGGATACAACTACCTGGCATATGATATTGGAAACCATTTCAACGAATTTGCAGGTAAAATCCAAAGCTTAAATAATGGAATAACTTACTTAACTTTGAAATGGCATTTTCAGAATTACTTTCTTTTCCTAAGAGATCAGCTGGTGACATGAGCAACTTTTTATACTTCTACTATTGATCTTTTTCCTTTCTTTCTCCTCGTTACTAAGATTTCTTTCATAATTGCCTTCAGAAAATAATGGCTAGGAGAACTTGATAGCAGTGGCTTCTGTTGAGGCTTTAAGGTGTCAACAGCTGAACCTAATTGTCATTTAAAACATTTGCTTGGGTTTCAGGGCATAATTCAGTGGTGCAGAGTATTTACCTAGTAACTTGAGGCCCTGGGTTTGATCCCTAGAACTGGGAAACAAACGAAACATGCAGAGTGAACTTGTACTTTTGAAATGTCTTTTTTTTTATTTTTCTTTGCGGTACTGGGGATTGAACTCATGACCATGTGCTTGCCAGGCAAGTGCTTACACTGCTGAGCTATATCCCTGGCCCTTGAAATGTCTGGTTTTTTTTTTGAAATGTCTGTTTTTAAAGCTCAGGATTTCTTAAATATTTTGATTAAGATGATGAGAATGTTAGTAATTTTTACTCCTGAATGTGAATCTATAATCATCAAGTTTAGTTGCTTTTATGTAACTGATTAATTTAAAGCTCGTTTTAATGCTCTGTATTTAGAAATGGAAACTGTCCTGTAAGGATTAGGAAATTCCTTTGATAGTTTATACCTACTAGAAATATTTCACAGCTGAATTTGTATTTGTGCACATTCTTTTATTCATGTGTTCTTGTATATTTCAGGTTTGCAAACAAGTTGGAGAAAATGTTTGATGGATACATTGCCAGTTATTTTCTCCCACCAAGCTTATTATATGTAGATCATAAATCCACATATGTGCTGCTTCATTTCTTTTTTAATGTGGAGTATATACTGGGAATTGAATTTAGGGCCTTTGCTCTGAGCTACATCCTCCATCCCTTTATAGGTTTGGGACAGGATCTTGTGAAGTCACTAACTTGCCAAGTAGGGCTTGATCTTGAGAGCCTCTTGCCTCGGTGTCCCAGATTGCTGGATAAATTACAGGCCTGTGGCAGCATGCCTGGCTGCTGCTTACATTTCCCTATCTCATTGTAGGTGGGAAGACCAGTTGTACATATAATTGACAACAACCACATTAGTAACATAGATAATGTGCATATGAACAAGCAAACTACAGTGATCTTCAGGCAGTTTTGTAGAGAAAAAAATTGCTAAATTTTGAAAGTTAGGTAGAATTTGAATATTTAAATATAAGAAAAAGGAACATGCTACAGAGAAGAAGAAAGTGTAAGTTCTCTTTTGTAGGTACAGTGTAAAATTGCTGATGAAAGAAGACAAGCTGCAAAATTAGATGTTTAGATCACTTTATGAAGAACCGTTATCTTTTGTTTTGGCCACCTCAGCCTACTCTGAGGGCAGGGCTGGTGCAGCCTGTGATGCTGGGGATAAAAACGCAGTCCCTGTGCTTGCTTAAGCTTGCCTAAGCAGGCGCTTCAGACTGCTGAGGTATCTTGTCGGCCAAGAACCGTATCTTCTAGATTTATATATTTCAAACAGTAAATCATGAAATCAGATTTGTAGTTTTTTTTTTTATTTAAAGAATCGAAAAATAGAACTATTAGAGTTGAAAGATAGAGTATATTTTGTTCTGTGAAACATAGTAACAGGTACATGTATAAGGTCTCAGTAAAATATGTACTTCTTACCCCAATTCATGTTCAAAGAGTTTTAGAGCCACAGTTTAAGATTTTTGAGCCAAACTGTGCTCTTAGTGTGCTGAAGACCCTCCTCCTGGCACTAGCTCAATGGCAGATGTAGGGCTCTGGATGCAGGTGGTTCAAGCTACACACCTTGAAGGAAAGTTGAAGCAGTGGAGGTTGATTATGGTAATGGAGTTAAAGATTAAGTTGGAACAGAATGGTTTATTATTTTAATAAATGCTGTTTAACATGTACTGTTGCAATCAGAAATGAAAAGATTTTGTTAGGTTTTTATGAAAAAATGGTGGTGGTAATTATTAAGATATAGGGAAGAGTGTGTGTTCTTAAAACTTCCCATGTATTTTTTTTTGTTTTTTTCCCCTCTCAGGTGTAAGCGATGTGGACTATAGTCTTTATCCAGATAGAGAGCTACAAAGCCAGTGGCTGCGTTCTTACCTTGAAGCCTACAAAGAGTATAAGGGTTTTAGGAGCGAGGTTACTGAAAAGGAGGTAGAAATACTCTTCATCCAAGTCAATCAGTTTGCATTGGTAAGTTTGAATGTAAATAATGATTCTTAATATAACTTTAAAAGCTTCTAAATTTCCAATTTTCAGTTTTGTGAACTTTTGTTCAAAATAATGAAAAAACATAATTATTTACAGTTTTATCTCATTGCCTTGCTTTTGAGAACAAAATTATCGTTTCATCAACTATTATCTCCACAGCCTGCAGACCAGTGCTTGGCCCTCTGGGAGGTTCTCAATGAATGGAAGTTAGGGTTAGAATTAATATATAAAATTGTTTCTTGTATCTATTTCTTTGTATTATAAACACACATGTAATCAAAGGAAAACTTACAGGAAACGAGGTTTTCCATAGTACATTTGCTCATCACATCTCACTGCTAAAAGTAGAATGGAAAAACTAGTAGAATGGAAAAACTAGTAGAATTATATTTTTATGACCCAATCCATTGTTTTATCTTCTTGACCTTTCTTAATAAACAATTATTTGTTTCTTGTGATAATGTTAATGCGTTCTTAGCTTCAGAAATCTGCTTTTCTTTATGGGTTTTTAACTTAAGTTATTTTTATTTAATTATTATTTTTAGTTGCAATACTGGGATTGAACCTAGGTGCTCTATCGCTGACTTACAGCCCCAAATCCTTTTTGAGAAAGGTCTTACTTAGTTATCTAGGCTGGCCTGGAACTTGCAGTACTCTTGTCTCAGCCTCCTGAGTAGCTGGCATTACAGGCAGTGTCTGCCATGCTTGACTCATGTCCTTTATTTTTTAAGAAACACATTTAAATTCTGTGAGGACAAAATGATACATGAGCAGGAGCTTTGAACCAAGATATTAAACAGTTAAATCAAATACCAAGCAATTATATTAGCTCTTTACACCCAGTTGTCTTTACAAATCGACCCTTTTGGTGGCCCACAAATATAGTGGTCCATAATAATCTTAACAGCGACAAGCTTTCCCCTGAGGCTACTCAGACTGCATTGTAAGTAAGGGGCTGTGCTGTAATGTGCCTTAACCTGCTGTTCATATACCTATTTTTAGTAGAACTGTTGGTTCAATTAATGACATACTCTCTAGCCAGTCTTATAGTGCCTACTGTTTTTGTTTATTCTATTGATGCATGAGTTTAAAGTAGAAAATGAAGGGTTTCCTTCCTCCTATTAAGTCATTGTTTAGATGATTTTGTGGTAACGAGGAATATTATCACTGCTGCAGTTTACATTTTTCTATGCGCTCACTTAATTTTTTTCATTCATAAGGCATTGATCTTACTAATTTCTGCATATCTAATTCTTAGTTAACAGTCCTGCTTGCTTTTAGAAAGCTAAATTGGATTTACTTGTAAGCATTTGTGTTTAACACCTCTTTTTGGATATCATGGTCATTATTTGTACATGGCATTAAAAAATACAGTTACTTCTGGTCTGATCATGAAGCTCCTCATAATTATTCATTAGGTATAAAAAACACTGGTGGGCTAGTTTAGGTAGATTGGAAGCAACTTAAAGTATTCCTTCAAAAATGCTTAGAATTTAGAACAACAAGTAAGATATACCAAGTAACTTTTGGGGGGTAATATTTAACACGCGTCTCAGTTTAGAAGTTGAAGCAAATTAGAATTGGGAGAAATTCCTTTAACCTAATTTAAGAAAAAATACCTTTATGAAAGGTAAATACATTTATAAAATGTGTCACATATTGAATAAGACATCTGATAGGAAAATGATAAAGGGCAGTTGATAGAGACACAAAACTTTGAGACTCTTAATATTCCTTGTAGCATGTACTTTGAGTTTAAATATGTTTAGCTTTTGAATAAGCATTATGTAGTAAGCTTATTTATACTGTGAGGACCTGTTATCACCTTCCAGTTCTTTCTCATTAAGAAACCATTGAAAATGTTTTATTTATTCAGCTAATTTTTGTTTTAATTCCTCTTCTTTTATTGAAATTCTGTGATCCTTTGTTTTATGCTTGCTTATCCTTTATTTTCTTGCATCAGGGCCTGCCTTGCTGTCTTCACATAGGAAGGGTATGGTAGGAAGTGGGCTCTACCTTCTTTTTAACCAACAAAATTACTCTCTTCTCTTCCTAAGTCCTCTTTAATTCCTGGGAGCATCATGAGATATATGTCACCTCCCAGGTGTTTGAAGGAATACTTTATCGGGAATGTAGAGTGAAATAAAAGCAAGCCCTCAGTCTTTCTCCTTTATCCTCTTTCGTGCATGTCTTATATAGCTGCAAACTTGCCTTTTTCTGTACTGTGAAGAAGTTGTGGGAAGGGTAATCAATCATGACATAGTTGCTGTAAAATAAGGTAAATGTTAGTTTATAAGTTCTTACCTAATGTGGCCATAGAGACTGTTTGGTCGTACCTTACTTGATGTGACCATAGATAACATTTGACGGTATTAATCATTGATTATTAAAGTTTTATTTTTGTGATGGAATTCTAGTTTATACAGTGAAAATAGGTGGAAGTTCAAGCAGTGATTTCATGAATTAAGGAGAATTCTCTTTCCCCTTAGTTCACAGTAACGAGGAGAACACTGCAGACACATCTCAGGGAGCATGTGCAGTAGATGAGGTGCATTCACCACCTAGTGATGAGTTCTAAAATTATTCACGTGTAATCATTCAGTTAGGAAAAGCAAAGTCTAATTAAAGACAGAAGTGTCCTTTTTCACTAGTGCTTTTGTGGGAGACTCTGCCTTGAGATAGTCTGAAGCTTAATAGTATGAAGAAACTGAAATTTGGATCATTGATAGAGACAGCAATGAAAGCCTTGATATTAGATCATTTAGGGAAAGTAATCAGAAGTGAAGGGGGTAGGGGTCCCCAGTCGGAACACTGGAAATGCTAACATGTGAGGGATGGAGAAAGAGGAAGAATAAAGGAGCTGGGAAAAAAATGCTGGGCAGGAAGGCACAAGACCAGAAAAATGAAAAGTAGATTTGCTATGTAGGTTTAAATTCCAAATGCTTACGTAATTTTGCCATGTGAATGATGTATGTTTTTGTTGTAACCACTTGGAGTGCATTCCTAGTCCCTTGAAGAATGTGAGGAGCATGTGGTCACAAGTTGAAGGATAGCCTGAGCAACTTAACATAGCAAGACCCTGTCTCAGAATTTTTTAAAGGCCTGGGGAGGGTGGACATAAATTCAGTGCAAAGGCCTTGGGTTCGATCCCCAGCAAAACACACACACATACACACACCCTTATCCTTCACCTTGTGCATATCCATAACTTCCAAATGTAAAAGAAATACTTCAAGTATATTATTTTATCTGTATGTAAGTTCACTTTTTGGAAATGCAGCTCATAAATTGTACTGAATTGCTGACTTCTGTTGCTTCTTCTGTTAAGAGTCTAACATATGAAGCCACTCTGATATACAGGAGACTTAATACCAGCCATGGATAATTTTGTGTCACTTAAAACATGCCAGTGTGATTTAGATTAGTGATTCTCAAATATTTTAAATTCAGAAACTTTTTTATGTTTAAAAACTGTTTAAAGACCTCTGTGAACCTTTTTTGATGCAGCTTATCAGTATTTACCATATCAGAAATTTTAAAAAATTGAAGTGCTTACTGAATACATGTACTGAAAATAAAGTCATTACATCTAAGATAAATGCCACTTTAAAAAAAAACAAAAATTTATGAAGAGCACTATTTATGCACATTTCTTTAATGACTTCCTGAACTGAAGACAGATCTTCGGATCTGTTTCTATATTCCATCACTGTAGGACAGTGTTTCAGCTGAAGTATATATGGAGGGTATAACTTCACTTACATGCGTTATTGGAAAGAGGAATATTTTCCCCTTTCAAATAATTGTGTATATTCTTTTTGATACTGTAGCAAAATGTGACAAATGTTTTTTTTTTAATTTTATTTATTTATTTGTGTGTGTATGTGTGTGTGTGTGTGTGTGTGTGTGTGGCCAGCTCAGCCCACCAGGGGGCGGGGCGGGCTGGCTGGCATGTGGTGCTGGGGGATTAAACCGCAGTCCCTGTCTTTTGCTAAACTCTTCTAAGTAGGTGCTTTAGACCACTGAGCCATCTCACCATCCCCGACAAATGGTTTTTTAAACTCAGTTGCAGTATGTAATATGAACATAACCCTTTTTTTTTTACTCTGGTACCTTAAAGTTCATCTACCTGTGCATGCTTTTGGTAATTGAACAGTAACTGTTTGGAAGATACTGATACATTTAATTTTGTAGGACTGCCACTGTGCCAGAAGTTTATAGTACTAAAATCAATACAACTTTTCTCAAATTCCAATTTTTAGTTGAACATTCAGGTTTGAATATTGGAAAAAAATGCTATGTGCTATGAGTTATTTTCATTGAAATGAGAACTTTTTATATTTAAGAAAATATAATTATTTCATTGACTTTATATTGGTTTCAGTTTTTAATAACAAAGAATTATGTATATATAATTGATGAGTAAGATAGAATTAACCATTTGTTTTACAAAGAAATAGGTCCTCATAAGTCTTTTTCTTCTCTCCTTTTAAGGCTTCTCATTTCTTTTGGGGATTATGGGCTTTGATTCAAGCCAAATATTCTACTATTGACTTTGATTTCCTTGGGTAAGTTTAGTGTTTTACATGAATGCCATTTGTATCTGCTTTTGTTTGAATTAACATTTAGAACTCAAGGGGAACATTGTTGTTATTATTTGATTACATTCCAAAGGCTACATACATTTGATGATTGGTCTATAATCTCCTGTACTGAAGCTTGTTCAGTGCTCTCAGTATTAGCAAACTGTCCAGTAGGTGGTGCAGTAAACTAAAAATCTGTCCTTTGAAAACTTAGGAAGCTTAGAGAGTGAGTGAAAATAAAATGAAAAGTTTTTTGAATTTCACTAATTTTGTTGTCATTCTGTTTTCTCCCTAGGTATGCAATTGTTCGTTTTAACCAGTACTTTAAAATGAAGCCTGAGGTTACTGCATTAAAAGTGCCTGAATAAAGAAGAGATTTAATTAATTCTCAGTAGCTGAGCGATGGTTGTGAATTTTTTTCTTAAGAAATTCCACAAAGTCAATATCCATTAAAATTCTGTTAACTTAATTTGGTTATTTTGATTTACAAATTATGCCTCTAAAAAACCAATCTTATTTTTAAAATAGACTGAATGATGTCAAGAAATATACCTGTTGCTGTCAGAATGTGGTTGATTAGAGATATCTTAGATCTGCAAAAGGTGTAAAGATGTCAGTTTAAGCCTTTCATAATTTATGTCATGTGGGTTATTTATTATAAATTTAACATGATTCTGTGACTGCTTTCATCAGTTTCCTCTTAAGTATATATGTGTCAGAGTGTTCTAGAGAAGTGTTTTTAAAGTTCTATGTTATGATTGATTTTAGAAAACAATTCTGGTTGTTCAGTGTAACCTTTTTATTTTGATTCACTGTATGAAAGCATCATTTGCTTTTGAAATGCCAGTCGCTGACTGGTATAGATAACTTAGGATGGTCATATAAGATTATGAATGCAGAGGGGAAAATTGCATTCGCTGTCTCTGTGGGGTCCATCTTTTTAAGTTGAATATTGGAAAACGTATTTTCTTTAGGGGAAATACAAATTAGAATTAAATTCTTGTCTACATAGTCTGGCAATATAAACATATTTACCAAATAAGCTTAGAATAAAGATTATCACCAAAATCTGTATTGAAAAATGAATGCAAAATGCTAAATGTGGTCATTTAAGTTACTGCTTAAGTTTTACATTATCAAATTGTTTCTAACTAAAAAGTGTATTTTACTTGAGATGCTTTCTTTATATTAAATAATTGTTTGTATTGCTAATTTTTCAAATACTCAAAATTTATCATACTTGAAAACAAATTATTATTTAGATTAAGGTTTTTAAAAATCTATTCAGATTCATTCTTTTCCTTCCTCGCTTGAAGTTTTCATTTGTGTTGTTGTGACCTTAGTGTGATGATGATGACTTGGTACATGTGGTGTCAGAGTAACATGTTGAGGCAGTGAAAGGAGTCAGATAAGGAGTTAGGGTACATGTAGGATAGTGCACTGTCTTACACACTTAAAATCTGAAAAGTAACCATCGTAAAATGTGAATGAAGCAGAAATATTCATGGTAGGAGGGCTTCTGTTGTGTTTATTGTGTTTTTATATATTTTGTTTTGTACAGAGGTAAGAGGGAAGCATTTATATAGGAGGAAGGTAGTGCTTTGGAATAGCTAGGAAGGCTTCAAGTCTAGGCGCTGCTCTGTGAAGATGAGCAGTCGTGGTTAACTTTACTAGAAAACTAGTCTGACAAGCTTTGCACTTTGGTCACTTAAGTGCTCATGTACAAAGTTAGCATAATGGATCTGCATATTTCAAGTATGCAACTACAAGTTTATCCTCTGAGAAATCATCTGGGGAGTCTGATGTATTATTCCAAATGACTTATATTCTCAGACAAGTGCATTAAAATACTTGGATTATCTCAAGCTGTTTAAAGCTAATAAAGTAAGTCTAAACACTTAAAGGGCATTTTAAAAGGTGAATTCTAGTTACATAAGTAGGATCTACTATGTTTCTATCTGTAACAGTGTTAGACCAAGATTTGGTTTCTACCTCCCCAATATTATAAATGTTCATTTCTGTTTTTATAAACCATATTACTGTAAAATTAATATAATTTTGCCTAGCTGACTAAATGGATGGAACAATTAAATAAAAATTAATAGCTTTTTATAATGTTAAAGTGAACTTCATAAATTGTTTTTGGTGGAATTTTCATCTATGTTTAGAACATTATCATGGAATGATAAAGAATATGTAATACTTCTGCTTCTTTGCTTTTTGCCTTTGAAAATGCAAAAGTGTATATCATGTAGGTCTATGGGGGAAGGAGGAGTGATCGTTTTTCTACCTTACTCAGTAGTCTTACTTCCACCTGTTTTGATTAGAGATTGACGGAGCCATTGCGGGTAGACTGCATAGCTGCTAGCTGTGACATGACTGTAACTGTTTCAGAGAGAACATTTAAAAGTGAATGTTACCAGGAATGAAAGCTGTCAGGTTAACTAGCCCTCAAGTATGCTGTGGATCTTGGGAACAAATTAAGATACACAAAATAGTGCCCCCACTTTTGCCTGGATTTGGGATGTTGTAATGCTCCTACTTCCTGTACAGGTTTATTGGATTATGGTGCAGGCTGGTAATAGGGTTCAAAATTACTTCCCTTTATATTGGCCATTTAAAGGATTCTAAAGGAGGGTAAATTTCAACAGCTCTCTGAATTCATCCTTCTGAACTTTGACCTGTGGCTTGCTGAGATATCAGTTGCCTTTTTATTAAAGCTGAGGAACTTGAATGCCTTACGTAATCACTCAACTGATAGTAAGCTCATTTTGTAAATAGGAAAATGGTTGTTAGATGTGGCATTCATGTTTGTTTAATGTTAGTCAGTAGACCATAGTGGCCTGGATGCTTTAACAAGCAAAATTCCACATCCCCTCCTTTTTTCCCCTCCCATACATTTATGATTTTATCTGACAAGTAATGTTTGATTTTTTTCTCTCCTAACCCCCTGCTACCACCATTTTCTGGAAGTCAAAGAGACGTGGTAGTGAATCATGCTGTTCACATGATCGTCTGAGATCAATATGAGCACAAAACTCATCAACTAGGTCTGCCTGGATGTATATAAAACAGTGTAAATAAAAACTTATAAATTATTGTGAATTGTATCTTGCATATGAGATTGTGTGTTGTTTTGAATTCTCTTCCCTTTTGTAGACATTTTCCTGTCTGGAAATGATCCAGCTTGTTGGTTTAGACTGGAAATAGCCAATACTTCTGGCTGCACAGTGAGATAACAGGAACTGGAAATAGGGTTTATCAGCTTTGGTCAGTGTCTGTACTTATTTATTTAGCCTCTCAGTGCCTGATACGACTTTCCTCCATTTGTCAGTTGCTATTAATTTTTGTGAGGTTCGACTCCTGGATGCATTAAATTTATATACTATTACTAATAATACATGTCCATTCTCGAGTCACAGTTCTAAGCTAAGAAGAACTAAATATGATTTAATGATTGCAAACTGAAGTATTATCTTTTCTCACTTTAGGATTATTAACATTTTCTGCAAAAAATTTTGAAGTTCAGTGTGAATCTAAATCCCATATATGTATAAGAAATAAGTACTATCTCTCCCTTCAATTTAAGCATATCTCAAATGACGTCACTAAAGTTGTATGATTGTAAAAGACAAGATACAGCTAATTTTTTTTAATGTCAACTATTTCTGGTTTTTGGGGTTTTTTTGCTACAACTATTTTAACTTCATTAATGTATATTATACCAGACATCAGGAAACTGCCCCCAAACACTCTCAATTAAAAGCTTAAACCTCCACATTTAAAAGTAATCATGTATTTTTTTCATACCAAAGTCATATGTACCATTTTTTGAGTTCCTTATTTCATAATACAATTTAAGTATCCATTTTTTTGACTTAAGCTTCTTAGAAGTATTTTATACTGTGCCCAAAAGTAATATAAATTTAAGCTTTTAATATTCAGTTGATAGACAAAGTTTACTGTGTGAGAATTTAGTTATTGGCAGCTTCTTGCACAACTTTAGACAGAAGGCAAATGCTAGTAATTATGCACAATGGAAAAAGAATAACATGTATGTGGTGAAGTAGCTTTATTTTTATTTCAGAATACATTTAATCTGATTTTTCTTTGGTTTGTTGTATTTCAGAATGTCCTTTTACTAGGAAATTTAATTACATGTAAGGCACTCAATCTTGTTTTGATCCTTTACAAAAAAGAGAAATTTGCTACCTTGAGTCACCTTTACCTGCTACATGTATCCCTGCTGTGATTATAGTGTTAACTCCTGGGTTTGATGTTTTTAAACAGAAAAATTTACCATTTATATAATTTCCCCCCATTTTTGGAAATTAGACAGGAAGTGTTGCAACAAAAGAAAATACTTGAGGTTTGTATTACTTTGAATATTAGAAAACTGAAGTTAACAAGATGCTGGTGAGTTAGACATTTAACAGTTCTTACACTGAAAAGTTCATTTTGGGATCACAATGTGTTACGGAAAGAAAATCTGAATTATTTATATGAGCAAAAATAATGCATAAGCTCTGTAATGCTTTTTGTGTTTGAGGCATCTCAAACTCAAGTTTTTAGTGTCCTTCTGAAATTTTGTTTCTTGTCATTTCTGTGCTATATGTACTTAGTATACTACTGACATTATAAAACAGGGTTAAAATACTATTATATCTGTATTCACTATGAATCCTGTAGCTTTTCTCATTATGGAAATACTGCTCTCTGAAATGCCCTTATTTTTTTATTAACATTTTACCCAGTAAGGATGTTTGCGATTAATCACTTTAACAAAATTTAAGAGATTCATAAAAATTGAAAACATTGTATAATTGTATTTTAACTTGTCAGTAAAGACTAAGAAATAACCTAGCTGATTGTAATTGTAGGCTGTTAGTTAAAATTTCAAAACTTTTAACAAGGAACTTTTCAGAGATAGTTTGAAATCCAGTTGTATCTATGTAAACTAGTTCCTGTAACTTGGGAAGGAGCCCCCTAAAGGCTGTGGAGATGAGAGTGCTTGCTTCCCATAGTTTTAGTTGTGGTGTGTTGCTACTTAAGTTTAGGTAGTGACATACTTAAGTTTTTATTGTTCAATAATTAAGTTAGTTTTCTGTATGTATCTGCTAAAGGATAAATGAATGGAATCTGCAAAGAAGGAACTTTTTGACTGTACTGTATTTAGAAGCCTTTGTACAGGTCAAGTTTCCATGATACGAAGTATTTGAATTTTAGAACATGCTATCACTCTAAGGAAAAAGACATGATATTATCCCATGTGCAAGGAGAAAAAATGAAGAGTACTTGTCATCACATTAACTGTATGTTGAATTGGGAAACTGGCATAAAGCTGAAGTTTGTGTTCATCAAACGTGAACTATAGTAGTATAATGCTGCTCTGTATATACTGTAAGTGCTACAAAGAGTCTCAGCACTGAACATGTATTGATACCTCTCAAATGAATGCAACCTTCGATGTGGGTGTTCTGATATGCCTCAGAAAGTATCTGAGTGTCTGAGGATTTGTTAATCAGTTTGCTAATGGAGATACTTCCTGTTTTTCATTGCATATTTTCATGTTTAAAATTTAATTTTTACCTTTTTACTGCTGTTAATTTAAGTAAAATTAGTTCTGTGCAGAAAAGGCATTGCCTGTGAATAAAATTTAAAAAACAGCCTCATTCATGTAACTGCTTAAGTAAAAATAATTTTTGTTATATGTTCATGAACTTTTAATGAAACTATTTGTTTTTCTGTTCAAGCATAAATGATGTTTAGGCTTCATTTCTGATTAGTAAAGCTTTTTACCATTGATTAAATGAAGGAATGTATCTTTTTGAAGAGATTTATATTCTGTAAATAAAATTGGTTGTAACAAATAAAGTTGGGTTCTAACTACAGTGTATCCATATATTCCTCTCCCCACCTCGGAACCGGGGATTGAACTCAGGCCCTTGCACTTGCCAGCGAAGTGCTTATTCCACTGAGCCATCTCCCTGGCCCTCATAATTTTTATGGTATCAACTTACTGATATTTTTATTATGTAAAAGAAATACAGAACTTTTAAAAAGTAGTTTATGCCAGCACAGTTCATCCTAGCTAAATCTTGAAAGTAACTCACATGTCTTTATCAACAGACAGAATGGATAAAGCAAGCATGTTTACACAGAAGGGAGTACTACTCTGCCATAAAGAAAAGTAAACTTGAGTCATTTGTAGGAAAATGGATGTGCCTCGAGCTCATAATGCTAAGTGAAATGAATCAGACACACACGCTAGGTTTCACACGGTTGGTCTTACACGAATCCAAATTATAAAGAGCGAAATAAAATACAATAGGAAGTAGGGAGGTGGATCTCCTAGGGGAAGGGGCTCGAGGTAGAACAGGAGGGAGAGGAGGGAAGGGGTGAAAGTGAAGATAGGTTCATGTACTAGCTTCACACAAAGAACTAAACGTGCTGCTAGTAGAAGTATATATTTGGAGAGATTAAGTCACTTTCTGATTTCATCACTTTGTTAATAAGTTCTGAGAAAGTTTACTTTTGAAAATGTGAGAATATTGAGTATTACATAATTTGCAAACACACGCTGTTTAGTTTAAAAATTTGATATCCTTCTGATGGGCATGGTGGCACACACCTGTAATGCCAGTATTCAGGAGGCAGAGGCAGAAAGATTGAGCAAGTTCAAGGAATTCCTGCCTGAATTAGAGGGACTGGGTCTCCCCACCTCCCTAAAATGTGCTGTCCTTCTGACCACTCCTTCACACTTTGTCTTCATTATTCCTAAAGTGTACAGGCATGGTAGCAGTGGGTATAAAGATAGGTAAGATGAACACAGCCTTTAGGTGGTACTTACACCAGGATCAGTTTTTGACCACAAATGGTAATTTGTGTAGACGTATTTATAGAATCTTTTTCCAGATTGGGTTTGTCTGACATTTTCTAACGAAGCTTCAGGTTGTGTATCCCTAACAAAAGTGCTACAACCACAAGTGATGTGACAGTGGCTAGGGTTCCGTACCTGACATGGATGTTCATTTTGATTATCTGGCCAAAATATTTCCTGTTAGTTGCATAGCTTTTTTTCCATTCTACTTTAAGATTATATAAATGTTTTGCTCCTTGTCAAGCATGTCATTTTTCACCCTCCAGTTTGGCAGCACTAGATAATTCTTGCCTCTGCCCATCTTTATTTTGATGACTGAGTTCAAAAAATGAGTTCAGTTTCACCTTGTTCTGCATGTGCACTAACGTTTTGCTGCAAGCACATGCATCTTTCTGTTATCTATGTAGCTGTATTTCAAATTACACTCCGATTTCAGTTTCATCAATTAGGTTATAATCTAGTTCTTGAATTTGTTTTGCGGAAGTGGTATCAAGTATAGTTCTTTCATACTTTCTGGGAAACCAAGATATTCTAGACTCATCTTGCCTGCTTCGGCCCTGCAGTCAATCTTTTCTAAAGAGTCTGGTTCCTTTTAGAATCTTTTTGGTGATAGAAAACTAAGAAGTGTGTTCTACTGCTTAGGTATCACTGACTGATGCAAGGTCTTTTTTTGCTAGAAGAGCAAGTAAGGAAATATAACTATTTATATAGAAGTATGTATGAGCTTAGAAATGATGAGTCCATTCTGACTCCTTCATAACCAAACTTTCATTATCTCCTTGCATGAGGTTCATCTTTTAGTGCAGTATAGTCTTTCCAAACTATAGTCTTTGGGTATCATTACTGAATGAGTATTGTTACAGTTTTAAAGAGCTGTTGGGCTGGTGAGATAGCTCAGTAGACTAAGCACCTGCTCAGGCTAGTGCAGGGGCTAGGATTCAATCCCTGGCTTGGCCCTGCCCCTGGGCACACTGAGCTGGCCACCAAGACCAGGCATGGTGGTGCATACCTATAAACCTAGTGCTGGGAGTCTGAAAACAGCATCGCTGCAAGTCCGAGCTGCATAGTGAGACCCTGTTCCACATACATTAGAAAAAAAAAAAAATTGTTAAAGGAAATGGAAGAATAGGCAACAGAAATCGTATGTCACATGCAAGGCCTAAAATACTATGTGTCCCTTTACAGAAAATGTGCGGACTCCTTCCATATTAGATACCCTAGGAAGTACATTTACGTACTGTATTTCTTATATTCTGTACTTACACAATCTGTACCTTGTCTATAACTTTGACTTAAGACTTGACTGGATATGATATTCTTGACTGGCAGTAGCTTGAGTTCCTTAAGAATGTACTCTTTACATTAGAAAATTTCTCATGTTGGCCTGATTTTCTTAGCATTTTAAGAATATTGATTTTGATGCTTGTTTCTTTTTGCCTGTAGGTCTTGATGATTATTTGTTCGTCCTTTGGATGTAATCATTTTACTAAGATAATTTTGGCATTGGTTGCTGCTGGTGTATTTTCATGATATGAGCGGCTTCTTTCAGTGTTTTTTGTATTAGTCTTGTTAATTTGGCTTCTCAAATCCATTTTCTGACAGCCTCAGAGTAATCTGCTTAACCAGAAGAAATGCCTTCCCTACTTAAAACTCTTCAAAGCCTTCATCCTACCAGGCACATGGAACCAAGATTTTTAAAATATTGGTGACTATGGTTTGGTCTCAGCCTTTCTTGTGTTCTTTTGTATCTTCCAATTCCTTGGCCTATTTGTTTATGGTTCTGGCACTTTGGAGTCTGCTTTTGTTCATATTTTTCTTGACCAGACTGATTTCTTTTGCTTACTTCCTTGCTTTTTTTCTTTTCTTTTTAAATGTATTTAGTATAGGGTCTATAGGGTCTCACTACACAGATCAGACTTGTAGTTATTTTAACTTTTTCAGCCTCCCAAGCGCTGGAATTACAGGCGCACACCACCACACCCAGTCTCAATCACAGTCTCAGCGCGCCCAGGATCAAACCCCTGGCCCCTGCCGCTGCCTAAGCAGGCGCTTTAATCCGCTGAGCTAGCGGGCTGGCCACTGATTTCTGACTCTGCTAAAACTAAAAAGCTTTGCGAATCTCCTTGTCCTGAAGGCCAGCTTGCGCTTGGTCAGTTGTGCCCTCTTCCTCTTCTTCCTAGTGGTGGTCTGAGGATTCATCTGATGACAGTGGTCTGGTAGTGATGAGTGTGTCTCTGCGCAGACTTCATGCTCCATGGCTATGTGAACTTTATGTGCTTAGAGTCTTAGAACCAGACATAGTGGTACATAATGGGCTTCCATATATATTTCCGGATTGAAAAAAAAATATTTAGCTGAGAAATATTTCCAGTCAAGCAAAAACAAACAAAAACCCATCAACAACAAAACAGAATTTGAACTGGAGAGAGAGAGAGGGTGGGGGGGAGAGGAGAGAGAGACATTTGAGAAGTAGTTGTCCAGGATAATTTTCTGCGTTGATACTTGCAAAGCCACTTCACTGGAGAAACTGTTGATGACTTGGATCTTATAAATCCATTTTACACTTTCATTAGAGACTTTTGGGGGAAAGGCATGATTTAATTTTAATTTTAGTTGAGCCCCAACCGAGGTAGTATGTATATTCTTCAACTGCCATTAATTTTTCATTGGTGAGCATAAATCTAGTATCCTAGCAGTCTTTTGAACCCCCACTATATATATTTAAAATAAATTTATTATTATTTGTGTGCTGGGGATTGAATCCAGGGTTTTATCCCTAGACCTATTTTATTTTCTATTTTGAGGATAGGTCTTGAAAAGTTGCTAAGAAGTCCAGGCTCCTGCGCCTCATGCATAACACTGAAGTAACTAGCAAATGATTATTTTTCCCTTTAGATTATTTGCAGCCAAAACCTCTAACTTTTCCCGTAATACTATGCAAAAATCAATACCACCCCAGTTAAGCATTATAGGCTTTTATTTTTTCAAAGTGGCTGTTTATATTAAGTAGCTAGGCAGACAAGAATCTGTAGTTTTTCTAAAGAACTGGTAGTGGCACTGGATTGTTTCCTCTCATACCTTCATTCAACCAGAACATTACAAAAGAATAAATCTAAAACATTTTTTGACATAGTAAATGATTTTTCTGTTATTTTCACTCAACAAAAGGTTATATATCAACCATCCTAGCTTCTCAAATTTTCCGATTGTTGTTTTGCAACTATTTACAGTGTGAACGTTAACTGTTGAAAAATTATTTAGGCCCTGTAGTGAAACTGTATATTTAGTAACTAGTTGATGAAGAATTTCCATTTTAATCTTGCCACGTTTTAAGAAGCTAATTCAAACTGCTCTCTTTTGTCCTAGTTTTGTAATATTTGGAAAGAATTTAAAATGTTATTGTGCTTCTTTGCACCACTCCGCCCTGGCCACCATGGAAACATTAGACTGGTAGGTGTCTTATTAAAAGGCTGTCTTGGTGTCATCTCTGACAAGGACCTAACACAGTCCTGCTAAAAAAGATTGACTTTCAGCTTTGAAATACTCTAATAAAAATTTTTAAAAGTAAAGAAATGAACCATTTGACCATAGTTGCCAGTTAATTTATTTTGCTGCTAGAAGTAGAAGAATTGTTTTCCTTTGTCTTGTGTTGCTTCATGCGGTATTGACAGAATCCGTTTATTCATCTTCTGCAATAAAAATGGGAGTGAAGCTGAGAGAGTTGCTAGTTTTGCCATTCTCTGTAAAGATCAAATGGGGTGTCCTTCCTGCTCTTCTTTTTCCTTGTCATCCCAGAGACAATCAGAAACTGGAGGTAAGTATTTGGATTAAGTCCAATTGGACTTCCTGTTGTCTCCTCTCAAATAATATATATAGGCATTTCATGATAAGGCATTTTCAGCCAGCTTTTGGTTGTTATGGACTGAATGTTGCTGTCTTCCAAAATCTATATGTTGAAGTCTTAACCTCCCCATGACCCTAATCATGTGACTGTATTGGGAGACAGGACCTGTAAGGAGCAATTAAGATTAAACAAGGTCAAGATTAGTGTTTTTGTTTTGTTTTATAAAACAGGGTCTTTCTGTGTAGTTCAGGTAGGTCTTGAACTCACTGTGTATCCCAGGCTGGCCTTAAGTTTACAATAATCCGTCTGGATCAGAATCCCAAATGCTGGGATTACAAGTATGCATCCCATTGCCCTGTCAGATTAGTGTCTTTATAAAAAGAAGTGCCAGAAAGCTTGTCCTCTCTGTTCTCCCTCTAGGCAGGGCCAAGTAAACTCAGCATGAAAGTTGGATGTTTACAAGCCAAGAAGAGACCCCCTTATCAGTAACTCAATTGGCTAGTACCTTAACCATGGATTTCTAGCCACCAAAATTGAGAACATACATTTCTATTGTTTAATACCTTCCCTTGAAGATTGTAGCATTATTTTTTAATAGGTTGTACAGACTTACACAGAAGTTAGGAGCACTGGCTGTTTTATGTCTTTATTGTCAGTAGAGGACTTATGTGTGTATTGAGGGTGAAGTTTAAGATCCAGTAGTAGGGCATAAATGCCCTATTAAAGGTATCTTGTAATAGATTTTACAAGGTATCTCCCATCTTCCTTGCTTTACCTGAGAACAGTGTTTTCCTAAGCGTGCCACTCAGAGTCCCCAAAGTGAAGGTTTCTCAGTCTTTCACTTTCTTTTGTTCTGGGCTCAGAGATCGGTGGATATTTTCTTAGCTTTCCCTGCTGTTTCTCTCTTACCTTGTGTAGACTCATATCTCCCAGCTTGTCCCTCTCATTTCCTGCTGTACTCCCTCTCCCATAAAAAATGTTTAGTGCCTGAGTCTCAGATTACACTGCTTCTTTGTCCACTTAGTATGATGTTGGCTGTTGGTTTGTTATAGATGTCTCTTATCAGATTGAGATAACATTTCAATTTCTGTAGGGTATTTATCATGGATGGGGATGTTGGATGTTGTCAGAAGTTTTTTCTGTGTCTATTGAGATGATCATATGATTTTTGTCCTTCACTCTGTTAATATGATCGATTACATTTATTGATTTATATATGTTGAACCACCCCTGCCTTTCTGGGATCAATCCCATTTGGTCATGGTGTGTAATCTTATTGATGATTTGCTGCACTCTGTTTGCCAGTATCTTACTAAAGATTTTTGCATCTGAGTTCGTTAGTGAGATTGGCGTGCCATTCTCTTTCTTTGCTGGATTCTTCTCTGGTTTTGGTGTCAGGGCAATGCTTGTTTCCAGAAATTAATTAGAGACTACTGCTTCCCTTTCATTCAACTCCCTTTCAAGAGTTTGAGAAGCAATGGTATTAGGTAGTCTCTAAATTTCTTGCCAGCGAATCCATCAGAGTCTGGGCTTTTCTTTTTTGGTAGGTTTTAAATTACATATTCAATTTCATTGATTGATATTAGTTTATTTATTTAGTGTTTTTATATTTTCTTGATTCAACATTGGTAATTTTTATGTATCTAGGAAGCTGTGCATTTCCCTCTTACTAGAACACAAGTTCTTAAAGTAAGTATAGCAGATCTTCTGGATTTCTGCAGGGTCCATTGTGATTTTACCATTGCAATTATAATTGTGTCAATTGTAATCTTTTTTTGTAAGGTTGGATTAGGGTTTGTCAATTTTATTTAATCTTTTTTAAAAAAAAACAACTCTTCAATGCATTGATTCTTTGTATTGTTATCATAGTTTCCAGTGAATTAATTTCTGCTCTGATTTTATAATTTCCTCCTCCATACAAGCTTTTGGTTTAGGCCTCACTTCTTTTTATAGAAGTTTGATGTTTGTTTGCACTTGCTTTGTTTTCCTGATATGAGTATTCACTGCTATAAATTTTTTTCTTAGGACTGCTTTCATTGTGTTCCATAAATTTAGTTACGTTATATTATCATTGTCATTTAGTTGTAGAAATTGTCTAATTTTTTATCTGTGACCAATTGGTTGTTCAGGAGAGAGCTATTTAATTTTGATGTATTTATGAAGTTTCTATAGTTTCTTTTGTCATTGAGTTCCAATTTCACTGCACTAGGGTCTGATAATATGCATGGAGTAATTTCGATTCCTTTGCATTTAGTTCAGCATGTACTGTGAGCTAGTATGTGGTCTAGAGAACATCCCATGTGCAGCTGAGAAGAATGTGTATTCTGATGTTGTGCGGTGGAACCCTCTCTAGACATCTGCTAAGTCCATTTGTTCAAAAGTTTC
>NW_004524640.1:2837129-2838351 GCF_000260255.1 Octodon degus
GGTGGTATTTGGGTATTTTTTTGAAGCTTAACCACCCAGATACTTCCCCACTGTCTGATTTTGTGATTGTAGCAAGAACTTTCTCCTTTTTCTTTTCAACCTTTGGCTTAGCAGCTGTGTACTTTCTCTTTTACAAAGTCTTTCTGGAATACATAGCAGATCAGGAGTATCCACCAATTCCTCTAACCAAGATAGGATTTTGGCTGCAGTGAGGCTGCTCCTTCTTACTCTTTTTATTAGTACCACTTTCAGCAGCCTTCTTGGCTCTGGGTTTCTTTTCTTTAGTGTCTGGTTTCTCAGTTTTTTTTTTGCCTGCCATCTTGCAAGATGGGAAAGAGAACTAAATTTCTATGAATTTCTTGAATTCAATGTGTTTCTTGTATGTAGCATATTGTTGGATCATGCTTCTTGATCCATTCTGCCAGTCTGTGTCTTTTGATGGGTGAATTGAGAACACTAACATCAATGATTATAAGTGATATTGTATTGATTATCTATCATATTATATTCCTTTGGTTAACTTTTCTCCCATTTCCCTCCCCTAGTTTGTTTGCATTGTCTGGTGGATTTCTTCTGTTATGGTTCATAGTTTTAGTTCCGGTTATGTCTTTCTAGAATGTCCTTCAAAACACTTTGAAGTGCTAATTTGGTGGTCATAAATTTCATCAGATGTTATTTCTCATGAAAGTATCTTATTTCTCCATCAGGTTTAAAGGATAGTTTTGCATAGTAATCAATCTGGTTGAGAGTTGCTTTCCTTTAGAGCTTGAACACTTCATTCCAAACATTTCTTTACTGGAAGGTTTGTTTGAGAAGTCAGCTGTGATTCCAATGCACTTTCTTTTGTAGGTGGTTTCTTTTTCTAACAGCTTTTAAGAGTCTATTCTTGTGTCAAATTTCTGTAGTTTTCACTATGATATGCCTGAATGTAGATTTTTTTTTTGAATGGGGCTAATTGGAGTTATTTGTGTATTACTTATGTGAATGTCAAATTCTTTTTCCCTATCAGGGAAGTTTTCTTTCTTTCTTTTTTTAAAAATGTATTTAGGGCAGGGTCTACCATCTCTCCAGGGTCTCACTACGTAGATCGGACTTGTGCCGATCCTCCTGTGTTCAGCCTTCCAAACGCTGGGATTACAGGCATGCACCACCACGCCCAGTCTCAATTGCCCTCCCATTGCCCCCCCTGAGGTTGGGTGGCATGGATCAAACCTCAGTCCCT
>NW_004524640.1:2839681-2840736 GCF_000260255.1 Octodon degus
CTTGGACCTCTTCCCTTCCAAATATCCCTCTTCTGGCTCTTTCGTGTTAGGTAGCTCAGACACCTGGTAAATCACTTCAGGCCCTGCTATCAGCTTTTTCAACTATGAGTCACTGCCATTGTTCTCCAAACCCCATCCAGCCAGTCCTTAGTGCTCATGTATCAAGTGTCTCATCTTCTCTTGCCAGCCTTGCTCAGGGACAGAACTTTGTTAATTGATGCTTCAGTCATTCCGAATTCTCTAAAGCAGGACAGGAGCATCAGTAGCTGAGGGCAGAGGGCCAAGGTAATCATTCCCCTTTGCTAAAGCTGTGTTACTATAGCTGATCCTTGTGAAACACTTCCAGTTTGTTTATTAATTTATTCCCTTTTAATCTAGATCCTACATTTTATTCATCTACTTCTCATAACCAGCCATTGTACTGTATTTACTTAATACAGTACAGAGTTTTGTGGTCATTTTATGCTTAAATTAATTTTGACAAGGTACTGCTCTCTGGGTACTAGTACTCTTTTAATCATTGCATAAAGTTATTAAAATTTATCATCATTAAGCTTCTCTTCTGGAGGATTAATAACCTAAGTTTGCAGACCAAAAATTAGAGAAAAAGAAGGGCTACAAGGATAGCCAACATTTTGGCCCTCATCACTCAAGGTCAGTAAGGACTCAGGATGTACTGTGACATCCTATAACTCAGTGGTGTCCCAAATTTTCTGATCGAGGAGATTATGGGGCCACAGAGGAAAGTGATTGACCATGTAGAGTATGCCTAAGGAGAGTCACCTGGAGAGAAAACATTCTCTCAGGCTTTCACAGAGAGCAAATTGGCCAAGCAATGGCTGTGACTCATCCACATAGCTGACACTGACAAAAGATCTACAAACTGTGGTACAGGGTTTCAGGGTAAATCCTGAGGGGATCTCACTGAACTTGTCAGATACAAAAGTTACATTTCTTGTTATTTGGGTCTTGCTTTATCTTGGTCTTAACAATCCAGCAGAAAAGTATGAAAACGAGGTTTAAAAAGTAAAGCCATATTAATATGCTGAGCTGTA
>NW_004524640.1:2841489-2842840 GCF_000260255.1 Octodon degus
TGTGGTGCTGGGGGATTGAACCATGGTCCCTGATGCTTTGCTAAGCTTGTTCTAAGTAGGTGCTTTAGACCACTGAGCCATCTCTCCAGCCCAAAATCTTCAACTTTTTATTCATAAGTAAAACATTCACTTTAACTCAATTAAAATTCAGTTATATCAGTATTTTATTACATTTATTGTACCCTTACGTTTCTGTTTATTCTTTATCTAATTTTTTATGACTGAGTTAAACTTCATACGTTGAATTTTTCTCATGTTGATTACCCTTAGAAACTATACTTCAGTTTTCTCTAACAAGGTTTTTAAATTTATTAATATTTAAATCGATTAACTTTTGTATATCTATCAATACCTATGACATGTTTGGAAATGTGCTACTCAGATCCCCTTGCAGCAGAGAACTCGCTTTGTGTGGAGCTGTGGTTAGTTAACTGGCTCCAGCTGGTAGCTCTTTCAGGCTCTACCTTATTCAAATTGACATCACACACTTTTCTGGGAAGCCCCTAGGCAATGATACAATAACTGAGCCATTTCTGTCTAATGTCGGACTGCTTTAATTGGCAGTCTTAGCCATGGACCTCCCATTTGGTCTGGCAGAGATTGTGTCAGGTTGTCTTCATAGTTCAGAATTTTCTCCTCAGCAATGGTGCCTCCTCCTCCTCCTTCATAGGTCTTTTTTCCTAACAAATTTTTTTTTCTATTCCACATTCTTGGCATTAGTTTCTGGGAAACCTAATCTGCAGCAGTTGGTGACAGAAGTGGTCTAAGAAAGCCGGTAGCTAAAATAGGAGCTACTTCTCTCACCACCCTAGCTGGTGATGCACAGACAGAGCAGGGCACTAGAGGGCAGTATGAACGACCATATATGTCTGCACAGTACTCTGAAGGTAAAGTGAAATAATGCCCTGGTAGCATACAACTCCTTGGCCCAATGTAGCTATTCAGGAGTTTGAAATGAACAGAGAGAATAATAAATACAAACATAATTGGATTTTCATTAGTGAATCACATTGATACCCTGAAGACAGATAATGAAAAACTGAGATCATTTAACAAGCAATTGAAAACTCAGTAATAGAGCTAGCCTATTTGGTAACATACAGTGAGCTTATTGATGTGTGGGTACTCTCTTGGGATATGGAATTCAACATCAACATCTCTAGGAGATGATGCAAACTGGTGCTACATAGTGGGATTCTTAGAAGCTACCAAGAAATGATAGCCTTCATGAGTGTGATTGAAATACCTGAATTGCCATGGTAGACATTAAAAAAAAGTGCCCAGAAACTGAATTGCTTGGATTGGATAGTTGAAGCCAGAAGACATCATAAAATTAGGCTTCTCAAAGAGG
>NW_004524640.1:2851911-2852795 GCF_000260255.1 Octodon degus
TTAAAGGACATTTTCATAATTGATGCCAGTTCAAATATTGTAGGTACTTGGATTCAGCAAAATATCCCAACATAGACCAATAGTCCATAAGAGTAGTGGGTTGTTAGCAGAACTGGCAATTGTTGGAAGTTGTTGACTTGAGCCTTTTACAGCTCAGCATATTAATATGGTATTACTTTTTATACCTTGTGGTTATACTTTTCTGCTGGATAAACCACCATTTTTTAAAACTGAAATTTTGAGACATGTTCTTGGTAAGTCACTAAGTTGCCTGGGCTGGACTTGAACTTGTGATGTGTTCCACGATGCTCAGTTTAGAAATCCTTTGTGTCTCTATGCCCTCTGCCCGCTGCTAGCACCCAGAATGGGCACTCCCTCCTTAGGCTCAGGCAATTGTATGAAGACAGCACCCATCTCCTGGGAGGCTTTCAAGGCTATTGTTCTGTGATGTCAAAGACATCTGACTGATATCTTCTCCTGTCTCTGACTGACATAGGTCATACATGATCCATGCTGATTAAGGAACAGACATTGTGCCAGTAAATAAGGCCATTCTTCTCAATTCCCCTATGGGGGCCTCCACCTGGGTCCTTCACTGTTGTCCTTCCTGGGGCTAATGTGTGTAAGGCAGCAGTGCGGAGCTCACATTCTAAGAATGCAGTGAATAGGGCCTGGAGTGTTCAAGAGAAAGACAGGGCTGAGAGACATCTTATTCTATATTTTAAAAACAAAAAATGTTCCATATTTTAAAAATAAAAGCTCCAGTTGATAAATTTAAGTTGACAAAAAAGAAAACCAAATTATTGTTCACATTTTTCTGCGTATTTTGATTAAGATGTGTATTTTTGGTTATCAGTAAAGGACAGAAACAAACCTTGAGAATC
>NW_004524640.1:2863192-2864876 GCF_000260255.1 Octodon degus
CTACATAGCTACTATGGCTATTCCAAAAATATCTGATGCCCCTAAACCATTCTCTCATCTTTACTTCTTCATCTTTCATAGCTGATCTTCCCCTTAAATTAATAATCAACTATAAAAATATCCTGCCACATTCTATCCTCAAACTACAAACACTGTATCTCCCTCACCATCTTCTTTTCTGCAACTTCAGAAGTAAAGATGCTCTTTATCTCATTTACTGCCAGTGTCTCTCTCTCTGATCTCTATTGGGCATTTAATATTTCCCTTTTCATAATTTTCCTCATAAAATATGAAGATTCTAAAATATCTTGTCACCTTAGAACAAAGGAATGAAATAACAATGAGTAAATATTTTTCTTTACCTGAATCTTCTTTTTGACTTTCATAGCTAAAGCTTCTCAATCCCCATCTTGGGTACTGGGGATTGAATCTAAGGCGCATATAACAGTGAAGTGCCTTACCACAGAGCTATACCCTCAGCACTATAGCTGAATAGCACTATAGCTATTTTCTTGAAAAATTAGTGTACACTTAATATTGCCATTGGTTCATCTTCAACTTCTTCTTTGATATGTTATGATTTTAATGTGTTTTTTCCACTTTGAACAAAATAAATTTAAACATTTTATATCCATTCTAAGAATGCCGTAAGTTTTTTTTTTGAGCATTTTTCTCTGTCAATTAATCAGTGGAAGAGTTTGAGGAAATGTAATCCTAAATAAATTTCTAAGCTCTCAGAAACCAATCAGTCTGTTCTGGTTAGAAGAGAAAACTCCTGGTCTAGTAACATACATACAGGTAAAAAGGGGCACATATATGGCATCGATAATTTTCTTTCCTTCCTGTGGTATTTTCACTGTTTTCTATAATTCCTGTTTTAAAATTTTATCTTATTTTTTTTAAAAAAGAATTTTCCCAAGTCCTCGCCTGAGGACGTGGGGGTGGGTGTGGGCCAGCCAGGGAAAGAAGGGTTGTGTGAATTGTCTGACCCATGCTATCCATAGACACCACCTTTTTCTCCTACCTCCCTCCTCTGCAAATAATTTCCATTTACTGACACTGACCTCAAGTACATATTGATTGCACTATTTGACACCAAGGCACATATGACCAGTTGGCTTACCCTCCACTAGAACTCCATAGGTCTTCCTGTTATTAAGACTCTGGTACTCTCAAATTCAGGTCATGTTGTATGCTCTTCTTGCTTCATAGTTTTTACAGACTAGGAGTCTTTTCCTCTTCTCTTAATAAACATAATCATAATTCCTTCCCTCACTATTATGAAGGCAATACCTGCCCACTAGAGGGAAATCAGGTACTATAGAGAGGAGAGGAGAGGCCAAACATTAAATTATAGCCTGATTGTAACTTTGTTATAGGTATATTTCAACCTTTCATTATGCATGACATCTATGTTTATTACTGTATGCATGTACATACGTCTATGTTTATTGCTATATGTATGTACATACGTCTATTGCATTAGCCCATGATAGAAATGAACACACATATACAAACTGTAAAACTGACCACAGTTATATCAGATTTGTTTTGTCTTTGAGAAGACTAAATTTGACTTTTATTTTTCATAGCTGCTTAGAATTTCATTATGGATTACACTACAATTCAATTTTGAACTTCTATTCTGAACATGTTAGGTTCCAAGTATTTTAAAACCTTAGCA
>NW_004524640.1:2864976-2866961 GCF_000260255.1 Octodon degus
TTGAAAGCTAGGACTTATGGGAATCATAGAAGAAGATGCAGGATCATAACTAATTATATAATCAACTTTAAATGATATGAAAGAACTGTAGCCAGAGGGAGGAAGATTTGTTTTTTCAGTACAAACAATTCTGAAAATGCATGGCATTGTTGTTAATAACAATATTAGCATTTTTCCATGGATGATACAAAATTAACAAATAACTATATTTGAGAGAAAAAGAATAGTAAAAGATGATCCCTGCATATAAACACAAAGAGATAGTTTTGGACCTATAAACAATCTTTTGATTCAATGATTGGACAGAAAAATAATATATAACTATCTGACTTATTTTTCTAAACATTCATTGATAAAAAGTTATATTTCTTTTAGGCTTATTTATTTTGTAGCACATTTAAATCTAATTATGCAGACAGGGCTCCATGTACATACAAATTACTCTGAGCCATGCACAACTAAGTTGTACATGGCTTGGTTGCAATGGCTGATAGAGCGGAGCATATTGCGGGGCAGAAGAGATGAACACGTGTCCTGAACTGTGTAAATCAGAGCAAGAGTGAACAGAGACTGAGGGAAAATGTTGCAGTCTGTAGCCTAATATTTAGACATGAATTGAGTTTCAAGTCTGGACTCCATTTGTAAAGGAACTAGCCAGGTCCTCCATGGAGAATGTTACTGTAATTCCAAAGCAAGTAGAACTTCATGATTCTTCAGTCCTTTTCTGTTACAGTTCATGACTGTGGAAGTGCAAAGAATAAGAGATTATTCAAAATCACTGTCCAGTTTACATTCTCAGAGCTGCTGCTTTAACCGAGATTCCTTAGCATGAGAGAGTCTCCTAAAGATAGCCCTGAACTGAAGTTTCTATGACTTTATATTGATAGAACCAAGAAGCAAGGATAAGGGACAAAAGGACATCTGTGCAGGAATTCATGTAGATGATGGGGAAAGAATAGGGAAAGGCAGGGTGGTCTGAGACATGACTAACTTTATGGCTAATATAAGTAACTAATCTGAATATCAGGAGGACAAGGTCCAGAACATACCATTCCCTAGGCACTGTTTTGATCATACTTAGCCTGTTGCCCCGTAGGCTATTCTGTAAATTTTAAATTTATTCTGTGAGGTCTGAGCTGTGGCTCAAAAGGTCCCTTATCTCTGCACATCCATCTCACAAATACTTCTGGCCAACATCCAGGGTTGATTCTTTGAAGTATTTCCTATGCCTTTTTGTTTTTTTTTTTCATGAACTCTCTACCTACCATTATGTCTGTAAGAATTCTACCTAATTTTTCCTCCAGAAGGATTTAGTGTTTCTATTCTAATATTTAAATCTTTGATCCATTTTGGCTGTAGTTTTGAGCATGGTGATAGACATGGGTCTAATTTTAGCTTTCAGAATGTGGAATGCCAGGTTTTCCAGCACCATTTATTGAAGAGGCTATTTTTCTTCCAATGAACAAGTTTGGCCTCTTTGTTGAAGATAAGTTTGTTAAGTGTTTGTAGTTGTCCCTGCATCTTCTAATCTGTCCCATTGATCCTCAGGTCTGTTCTTTTGTAAGTACCATGCTGATTTTGTCACCATAGATTTGTAGTATAATTTCAAGTTATGGATTGTAATGCCTCCTGCATTCCCTTTGTTTTTCAAGATTGTTTTATCTGTTCTAGGCCTCTTCTGGTTCCAGATTAATTTTAGGAATGTTTTCTCTAGATCTGTGAGGTGTATTGATGGTATTTTAATCAGGATTTCATTGAACATGTATAACAATATTGGAAGTTTGGCCATTTTCACAATATTGATTCTTCCAAACCAGGAGCAAAGAATATCTTTACATTTTCTGAAATCCTCTTTGATCTCAGAGTACTGTAATTTTTACTGTATACATCTTTTACTTTCTTCATAAGATTGATTCCTAAATATTTCATTTTTAAAAAGATATTGTGAGAGGTGTGGTTTTCCAAATTTCTCTCTCGGTGAGTTT
>NW_004524640.1:2867061-2870605 GCF_000260255.1 Octodon degus
TATATATATATTGTTGAGTTTGAGTGTTGACTTTGTATCCTGCTACACTACTGAATTTGCTTATTAAATCTACAAGTCTGTTAGTGGAGCTTTTTGTGTCTTTTATGTAGAGTATTATGCCATCTGCAAATAATGATAATTTCACTTATTTTTTTCCCAATTGTTATTCCTTTTATTTCTCTGTGTTATCTAAGTGCTCTGGCTAATGTTTCCAGAACTATACTGAATAAAAATGGTGACAGTGGAATCCTTGTCTTGTTCCTGATTTTAAAGTGGTTGCTTTTAGTTTTTGTCCATTTAGTATGATGTTGGCTGTTAGTTTGTCATAAATTGCTTTTATTATATTGATGTAAAGGCCATCTATTCTGATTTTGTAGGATTTTTTTCATGAATGAATGTTGGACTTTCTCAAAAACTTTTTATGCTTCTATTGAGAGGGTCATGTGATTTTTGTTGTTGGCTCTGTTGATGCACTGTATTACATTTATAGATTTGCATATATTACATATTTTGCAAACTATCCCTGCATTCTTGGGGTGAGTCCCACTTGGTCATGATATATAATCTTCTTGAAAATTTGCTGTATTCAGTTTGCTAGTATTTTGTTGAGGATTTTTGCCTCTGTGTTCATTAGGGAGATTGGCCTGTAGTTCTCTCTCTCTCTCTCTTTTTTTTTTTTTTGGTTGGGTCTTTTTCTTGATTTTTGTATCAGAGTAATATTTGCCTCCAGGAATGAGTTTGGGAGAGTGGCTTCCCTTTTAATTTCATTGAAGAGTTTGCATTAAATCTTCTTGAAATTCCTTATAGAATTCAACTGTGAATCCCCCAGTACCTTGGTAGGTTTTTTTTTTTAATTACATTTTCAATTTCAGTCACTGATATTGGATTGTTCAGAATTTTTGTACCATCTTCATTCATCTTTGTTAAGTCATATGTATCTAGGAATATGTTCATTTCTTCTATACTTTTCCATCCTGTGAGAATAAAGATTTTTGAAGTAGGTGCTGATGATCATCTGAACTTCTATAGGGTCTATAGTGATTTCGCTCTTTTCATTCCTTATTGCAAGAGTTTGATTTTTCCATTCCTTCTCTTGATAAGATTGGCTAGATGTTTATCGATTTTATTTATTCTTTCAAAGAGCCATCCCTTCAATTCATTAATTCTTTGTATTGTTTCTTCATCTCCACTGCATTAATTTCTGCTCTGATATTTATAATTTCCTGCCCTTTTTTTGGCTTTGGGCTTTACTTGCTTTTCTTTCTCTAGGATCTTAATGTGCAGCATAAAATTATTTATTTTGGCTTGTTCTGTTTTCCTCATGTGATAATTTACCACTGTAAATTTCCCTCCTAATGCAGCTTTCAGTGTATCCCACTGTATCCCAGTGTTCTGTTAGCTGTATATGCATTTTTATTTGATTTCACATTTTAATTTCTTCTTCAATTTCATTGGTGACCCATCGATTATTCTGGAGGGTATTATTTAGTTCCCATGTATTTATGGAATTTTTTCTTTTTTGTCAATAATTTCTATTTTCGTTGCACCATGGTCAGATAATATGCATGGGAGAATTTCAGTTCCTTTGCATTTACTTAATCACGCTTTATGTGTGAGTACATGGTCTATTTTGGAGAATATCTCATGTGCAGCTGAGAAGAATGTGTATTCTGATGTTGTTGCGTGGAGCACTCTGTAATGGTCTACTAAGTCAATTTCTTCACAAATTTGGTTTAGTTCTGTTTTCTTTGCTGACTTTTGGCCTAGCTGATCTATCTCTTTGTGACAGTGGGTATTAAATTCCCTCATTACAATTGTGTTATTGCACATTTTATTTTTAATGTGGGTCAAAATTTGTCTTATGTGGTTGGGTGCTCCCTCATTTGGGTACACACATATATTTATGATTCTTATCCATTCCTCTTGTAGTTTTTTTCCCCTAACTCATATGTAGTGACCTTCTTTATCGCTTTTAATTATTCTTGGTTTGAACTTGACGCTGTCAGCAATGAGAATAGCTATCCCTGTTTTTTTCTGGGTTCCTATCACATGGAATATTGTTTTCCATTCTTTGAATTTCAGCCTATGAATTTTTTTTTTTTAGTTAAATGCATTTCTTGTGTAGAACATATGTTGAATTTTGTCTTTTTTCTGTTCTTCCTGTTTTTGTATTTTAGGGAAGGGTCTACAGGGTGTTCAGGGTCTCACTAGTACATTGGACTTGTAGTGATCCACCTGTTTACAGCCTCCCAAGATCTGGTATTACAAGTGTGTGCCACCATGCCCAGTCTCAATTGCCCTCTCAGTGTGCCCCAGGGGTGGGACTGGCAAGGCAGGCCTGGGGATCAAACCCCCAGCCCCTGCGCATGCTTGAAAGCACTTTAATCCACTGAACTATTTGGCCAGTACTTGAATTTTGTTTCTTTTTTTTCCTTTTTCTTTTCTTATGGAACCAGGGATTGAACTCAGGCCTTTGCACTTGTTAGGGAAGCACTTATTCCACTGAGCTGGCCCAGCTTGAATTTTGTTTCTTGATTAACTCTGTCAGTCTGCTTCTTTTGATTGTTGATTTGACTTTATTTACATTCATCATTACAACTGATATATATATTGGCAGATCTTTGTCATGTTATTTTTCTGCTGTATGTTCCCTACATTTTCCCTCTGTTTAATTTCTTGTTCTGCTTGGTGGTTCCTTCCTGTTGTTTTTCTTGCACTTGTGGTCATTTCTGTCTCTTTCGAGAATATCTGTCAGTACTCTGTAGGGTTTGTTTCATGGTTATGAATTTCTTCAGTTCTTGTCATGGAAGTATCTTATTTCTCCATTAAATTTGATGGGTAATTTTTTCAGAGAACATCAATCTGGGCTGGAAATTTTTTTCTTTCAGGACCTCAAATACTTTAGTCCAAGCTCTTCTTGATTTGATGGTTTGTGTTGAGAAATCTACCATGATTCTGATGGGCTTCTCATTATAGGTAATCTGTTTCTTTTCTTTACCAGCTTTTAATATTTTGTTCTTTTGCTCTATTTCTGGGATCTTTATTATGTGTCTAGATGTAGATTTATTTTGATTATGGTTAACTGGAGTTCTATGTGCCTCACTTTACTGTATGTCAGATTTTTTCCCGCTATGCTTGAGAAGCTTTCTTCTACTACTTCTACAAATAAGTCTTTTTATGTCATCTGTGCTGACTCCTCCTGTTTTGTTGACACGTATTAATCTTTTTTTTTTTTTTTAGGAGAGTAACAATGGTTAGTACATTGTGTATTGTTACTGCCAAAGTAGTTTCTCATATTACGAGATATAGGCAAAAAATAATAAATAAACAGCATAGGTACAAACCTCTGTTTTTTTTAAGTCAACAGAAAATGGAAATATACTTTTTAAAGTTTCTAATACAAGAAGATATCATACAATGTCTTTTAAATAAATTGTAAGCCAAAGATACAGTATAAATTTTAGAATAAAAATTAAGATTAAGCAATATTCAGAAAATTAAATGTTTCAAAACAATTGAACTAAGAAAAAGTTTTCATGATAGC
>NW_004524640.1:2877885-2883086 GCF_000260255.1 Octodon degus
AGCCTGAGAGAGTGTCTTCTCCCCATGTGTCTGAGTCAGTTTTAATGTCTCTAGGTGAAGATTTTGTTGTGCCAGAATGCACAATTTTTATGTATTTTAAGACAGATTTATTTATTTATTTATGTATTTATACAGGGACTCAAACTCGGGATGCTGCACTTGCCAGGCAGGTGCTAGAGCCACCGCTGAGCTGTATCTCTGGTTCCCACATAGCTTTTCACTGTTACTTGAAGAGAGAGCTCTTGCTATTACTGGTTAGTTACCATTTTTTTCTTTTTTAAAAAAATGTATATTAGTACAGGGTCTGCAGGGTCTCACTATGCAGATCGGACTCATAGTGATCCTCCTGTTTTCCGCCGCCCAAGAGCTGGGATTACAGGCAGGCGCCATCATGCCCAGTCTCAGCCACCCTCTCAGCGTGCCCTGGGGACCGGGCCTGGCAAGGCACTCAGGGGATCAAACACCGGTCCCTGCGTCTGCCTAAGTAGGCGATTTAGTCCGCTGAACTATCTGGCTGGCTCTTGGTTAATTACCAATAAAAACACTTGTCCCAAATGGTATTTCCTTTTCTTCATTAAGGCTCTGAGCACTCACTCCATCTTCTCGAGGCCATAGCTCCCTACACAGTGGGGGAGCAGAAGGCAGGTAGGCCACACCTTGGCACTGATTGCTAGGTTCTGAGAATGTTTAAATTCACACAGCACAGTTCCAGTCCACCTTAGGCTTAAGGGGCTGGAGGCGGGCAATGGGGAAGAACGGCAGGTGCGTCATTGCAGTTCAGGGAGTGGAGTGTGTCAGGGTGAAGGAGCTAGGGAAACGCTCATTGGAAAAGTTGAGTCTGAAGGAAGACAGACTAAGATTAGGATTTCACTGGCCCAAAAGCGCTTTTCAGACAGAGGTCTCAATCTGCACCAGGAGAAGGAAGTTGAGGCCTACCGTGACATGGTGGGGAATAACAAGGATCTGATAAGGCTGGAGCAGGGAATACAAGCTGCGGAGAAAAGCAACCAATGGCACCAAGAAGCTGTGAAGATTGTGTGGCGAGAGGTTAGCCGCCAGCGCTTACAATCCTTTTCTTGGGAGTGTTTAAAATGTGCCAGATTACTTAATGAGCAGAGTCACAAAATCGAATGTGTACTTTGAGGAAAAAAGCAGGATGCCCTTGAAGGGTCAGCTGGAAGGGTACTGACTGGAAGCAGGAAGGCCAGTTAAGCGCCCTGTGCATTAGGATGCACGGATACGGGAGAATTTAAAAGGTGCTGTGTGCCTTGGGAGGGCGCATGCGTGCGCATGCGTGCGTGTGTAACAGTAACAGCGCTCGGACAGTGGTAGGTGAGGGTATTCTGACTCAGGTTATCAGGCTGGGGAGTGGTGCTATTTTAGCTGACAGTTCCACACTCCACAAACCTTACCTGCTCTGGGGTACCACCCTGTATGAATCTATGCCTCCGCCTTGTCACATACTCCAACACAAATACCTTTTGTGGAGTTGAAAGTGAGAAAAAGAGGTAAGGAGAATGCTCCAGGAGACGAGAGGAGTTAAAAATTCAGATTAGTCACGGTGGAGATAGAATGGTGAAAGAAGATAAAGGGAAACCAAAGAACGGGGTCTAGGGGTGGGAGAGCAAGCAGGACAGCAGGGAGGGAAGGAAAACGATGAAGAAGCTCCATGCATGCTCACCAGTTCCCCAAGGTGCGTGTGACTGTTGTGTACCGCAGCACACTGCTGCGAGGAGAGAAGGCACGAGAGGTTTACGCAAGGCGAGTAGGACTTGCTCATATGAATTTACCAGATTAAAAGCACACCTCGAATACACAAAATAGGAAAATCGAGACAGCAAAGCCGAGTGGTTACTGACGTCTGCGACAATATGTGGAGACAGAGTCTGAACATATTAGGAGAGTCGAGGGGATTTATGTCACGAACAAGGAACCTGACGGCAATTCGGGTGTAGGCTTTACGTCATTCACAACTGGTGCGTGTGCAGGCGCCACAGTCCCACAAATGCCTACAGGGGTGAAAAATCATCATGGTTCGAGTATTGAGGGGCAATTTCCTGAAAGACCACAAGGTGGTAATATGATTTCACAAGTCTGTCTGAATCTGTGTTGCTTTCACTCCGGTTGCTTTTTCTGCTTGCATGCATCCCTTTCTGCCTCTGTCGTCTTAGTCTTTTTAATTTTTCTGACTTTCTGATTTATGCATCCTCCTCTTAGAATGTTTTTCATTTCTTGGCTTCTCAGTCTGTCTCCTTAATTGTCCACTACAAAGAATGGAACACTTCCCATGAGCCTCGGAGTAGTTTCGTTTCTTCACTAAATCAAACAAGATTTAATAGATAAAAATGAAAACTTACATAAAAAATGCTCCGCATACTTTCGCTGAAATCTCAGTGTCTCTCATGGAGTTTCCAAGTTATCAATCCACGACCATTCGTTTCACCTATCTCCCACCCACTTCCCTTTTCTCCATATTATTTGGAAACAAATTCCAGTTCTGTGACGTTTCCCTGTCAATAGGTCTGTGTGTGTCTCTCATTCCTGAGGGCTTCTAAACATAATCAAATGCTGGTGTTACTCTTAAAGATATTAATGATCTTAAAAATATTACAAAACATATTATTAATGATTTTTAAAATATTACAAAGTTAAGTTACCATTTTAATTTCCAGTGGCCTTTTAATGTCACCTTCATGTACTGTCCAAAAGGTGGGATTCTAAGTAACATCCATGAGCTGTGATTGGATGATTTCTTTTCTTGCATTATTTTTCATTCTACAATTTGCCACTTTCTCCTTTTTTTTTAACCTGCGATTTATTTGTAGAGGGAACTAAGTTATTTTTCTCTAATTTCCCATAGCCAACATTGTTTTGGATTGACAACCCTTAAAATGATAGTGAAGCATTTTGTAGTTTCCTAAAAAATTAAGCTGAAGTTAACTGTTCGCTTTTTTCCTTCTGGTTGCTGGGCTTCTAAATATTGCAGGAGAAAGTTGTCACGGCACTGTACAATAATTTGGAGCACCAGTATCTAATCTCAGCTGATCAGTAGGGATCAGAGTCTCATTCTCCCTCCTCCTCCTCCTCTTTATCCTTCTCTTCCCTCTCTGTTTTTCCCCCTCTTCTCTTCTCTCCATTTTTCTTTTTCTCCTCTCCTTTGGTCTTGGGGACCAAAACCAGGGATGCCAGGCAAGCACTCAAGCACTGTATCTCCTGTCTTCTTTTCTAAAAAATAAATTTATTTTCCTCTAATTCATTTTCCATTCTCCTTATTAACTACTAAGGTGTTTTCCTTTTTCCTGTGGTGTAGCTCATTTGCTATTTCCTCTCCTTTATCCTAGTTGACTTATTTATCAGTCCTTGCATTTTGGTTTCTATACCCTAAAATATTTTTTTTTGGCTACTGACTATCAAAGGCCAGGGGCAGGTCATCCCCTGGGCAGAGATCCTACTGCAAAGGCAGGATGCTCTGCTTGTCCGTGTTTCCTGGTACCCCTGCCAAGAAGGGTACTTTTTTCTAATTAGCACACAGTGGGCAGTCAGCTGGTGGTTGCCCCCTTCTCAGCTCTTCTGTAAATTTCAACAGTCTTCATTCAGTCCTCCCCTTAATGCCCTAATGTTTTTGTGAGAAGGATTTTTTTTTTTTTGTTTTTGTATTTTAGGGAAGGGTCTACAGGGTGTTCAGGGTCTCACTAGTAAATCAGACTAGTAGTAATCTGCCTGTTTACAACCTCCCAAGAGCTGGGATTACAGGTGTGCACCACCATGCCCAGTCTCAATTGCCATCTCAGCATGCCCGGAGGTGGGGCTGGCACGACGGTCCCGGGGATCGAAACCCCAGTCCCTGTGCCCCCTTGCGGGCTCTTTAATCCTCTGAACTATTTGGCTGCCCTGAGTGAAAGATTCTAATGATCATCTAATTTCTAAATCCAAATGGCCTTTTATTTTTTCATTTTTTAAAAATTTATTTATGTATACTCTGTAGTTTCCCTGGTGGTAAAGAAGACGGAGATTGCTGAGCACAACCCAGGTTTGGGGCTCCAGGCGGAAAGTACTTAGAGACTGAGTACCTTAGTCTCTTTAGGTTTAAGTGACTGTAGGAAATTGAACATACCTCATAGACTTGTAAAGATTATGGTAATAATGCATATAAATTGCCTCACACAGAGTGTGGTAACCATAAATGCTCAGTAATGCTAGCTTCACCAGATGCCTATAAAAAGAGTAGGATCAGTATGTTCCACATTCTTATGATCCTCAGCTAAGTGGTTATACTGTAAGCTATGGCCCACAGGAGAAAAAAAAAATCTTGTTCACCACTGGTTTGGAGACTTTGAAGGGAATAATTGTATACAGTCTAATTAAGGGAATCCGGGAATACTTTGATAGAGAACATGCTGTTTTACATTTCCACCTGGGTCTAACCTGTACACTTTGGTGGGAAGCAAAGTCTCGCTGGTACTTTATTTAGGGCACCGTCAGCCCTGTTATGAACTGAGGCAGAGTTTGTTTTGGAGGGATAACAGAGGTAGAGGACCTGAAGGGACATTAACTAGCCCAGCTGTCATTTCAGATGCAAGAAGGCGCAGGTTCATAGCATGTGTCTCTTGGGGAGAGAAGAGAAAATGTCAAGGACTGGACTGAAAAGGTGCTGGAACATTTTGTGTGAATGTGGATATTTGGATGAAATGCCTCAAAGGCCCCAAGATAGCACCACAGGCTGTAAACAGACAAGGGAGAAGGAGACGGAAGAGTAGGTGCTAATCTGCAATGAGCATCTAGACCGTGCATAGCTCAAACAGCACAGGGGTCCGGTGATAAAAATGTTAGCTAAGGTCCTTTGCTTTTCTTCCCCAGAGCTGCATCACAAAGCAGCTATAGCTGCTTTACTCTGGATTTCAGTTTTCATTTTTTTATTTTTCAAAATTTTATTGATAAACAGCAATGAAACAGTTTCAAACTCAATCGGAAGTACAGATTCAACAAATAACACACTGCATATATTCTTCTTAGTGGTTAATTGCTGTACAAGATGTGGACTTGAGACCCTATTTACAAACACCATTAGAACAAATCATTCTATTCATTAAGAGAATGCAACTGTATATCTATCCCAACCACTTTGAATACACAGATACAAAATGGACATTCATCCGTATACCCCATTTTTTCTAAGTTCTGTTATTGAATATTATAGGTGT
>NW_004524640.1:2889071-2890717 GCF_000260255.1 Octodon degus
ATATGCAGTGTATTATTTGTTGAAACTGTACTTCCGATTTGATTTGAAACTGTCTCATTGCTATCTGTTTATCAATAAAACTTTGAAAAAAAAAACCTTGGGAAGCTCAGTCCTACAACCTCAAGGAGCTAGATCCTTCCAAACACCTGAAAGAGAAGCAAAGATAACTGAGGCACATGGAAACCAGAGCTGTGGCCCAAACCGTGCACTTAGGCTGCGGAAATCTTTAGCGCATGGCCTGGCTAGTGCATTCCTGGACTCCTGAGACACGACAATTGTGGAAAAACAGACTTTTACTTAAACTGCTAAGATTTTTTTTTTTTGGGGGGAATTTATTCTACAGTAATAGAAAAATAATACAAAATGGGAGAAAGAATGGCAAAAAGGAGAGAGAGAAGGAAAGGCAGGGAGAAAAGGAAGGAAAGAGGAAGAGGAAAAAGCAAAGAAGTAAAAAGACAGGAAGGGAGGGAGATAAAAGTTTACCTGGTCATAATTTCTACTCCCTTGTTCTTTGTTCTAGGAGAGAATGACATTCTTGCCATAATTTGTGTAATTTTGGGAGAGTAATAAGCATGTCTGTATGAAGTCTGGAGTGGTCTTTTTTTTTTTTTTTTCGGTGGAACTGGGAATTGAACTCAGGCCATTGTGCTTGCCAGAGAAGCACTTATTCCACTGAGCCATCTCCCCAGCCTGGAGTGGTCTTAAATCTACCTTATACCTTATGGAAGGTTTTCCAGATTTACCACCTTATTCTACAAGCCAATGTCACCTTTTATTTATTTTTTGACATTTCTTTTTAAGTTGAGAGTCACTAAAATTATTAGGGCTTCAAAAAGAACTAGTTTAGTTTACTTTCCTCCTTGACACACTTTTTAGATTTTTACTTATTTTATTAGGCTTTTGAGCACCCTTTTGTACTTGACTGTTTTTATTTTTCTTATGAATTTAGGACAGGATCTACAGGGTCTCCAGGATCTCACTATGTAGATCAGACTCACAGTAATCCTCCTATTTTTCAGCCTCCCAAGCACTGGGATTATAGATATGCACTACCACGCCCAGATTTGATCATCATCTTTCAGCACATCCTGGGTTGGCATAGCAAGCTGGGGATCGAACTCCGGCTACTGCGCTCTGCCAAAGCAGGTGCTGTAGTCTGCTGAGCTATCTGGCTGGCCTTTAATATTCTTCATTTGTAAATGGTATTATACATCCAATAATGTATGAGCTTCTTTTAATATATTAATATTTTTAATCTTTTATTTATTTATTGGACATAGGGTGTCACCACAGAGTTCAGACTCATAGTGATCCTCCTGTCTCAGCCTTCCCAGCACTGGGGTTACAGGCGTGTACTACTATGGCCAGTTTTGGTGGCCAGCATGTGCACCCAGGATTCTGGGGCCAGAATGGCATGTGGAACCAGGGATGGAATCTGGGTCCTTGTGCTTGTCTGGCAGGTGCTTGGACTGCAGAGCTATCTCCCCAGCCCCTGTGCTTCTCCTTTTGAAGATGTTAATAAAATGAACTTTCATATGCAGATCACTCAGTTAAAACTAGACTATTATCCACTAGTCTTGTCACTGCCAATAGGCTCATTACAAATTGGATCCTCATCCCGGGATCCCCCCAATTTTTTTTTTATT
>NW_004524640.1:2890817-2892031 GCF_000260255.1 Octodon degus
TCTCTCTCTCTCTCTCTCTCTCTCTCTCTCTCTCTCTCTCTTTCTCTCTCTCTGTCTGAGACAGAATCTTACTGTTTTTTTCAGGCTGTTTTTAACTTCTTGATTCTAGTGACCCTTTTGCCTCAGCCTTGAGTAGTTGGGACTATATTGTGTGCTATCATGGTTGACTTGTTCCACTCTTAAAGATCTAAAGGATGCAGAAATGATGGAACTTCCATATTTCTATTTATTTTCTTAAAGTTCTATTTAAGCGAGTAGATGGCTCTTGGAAAAAGAATGTTGACAACTACAAGTTTCTCTAAGTTGTAGTCTTGATGACATTATTTATTGGAGCAGATTAATATAGTTTTGGATGTGTGTTATACATCTATTGGTTGAACAAATACATTCTGTCTTTATCAGTCATGAAAGAAAATCAGAAACTATGTGCTTTCACATGGAAGGGACAATAGACATTTGTAACTTTGTTCAAGGGCTTTGTAAGTTTCTCATGTTCTGCCATAATATAGAGCAAAAAGGTCTAGACTATACATCCTTCAAAACACCACATTTATTCAAAGTACGAATATATCCTGCTAATCAGGCAGGATGACAAAATGGTATCTGACATGCTGGAGGCCTTAGAGAAAAACATGTATTAATCCATGAAAGGAATCAATGACTTATAACTAAAATATTTAGGGAATCTATTAAAAGAAACATACTGGAACATCTTCAGAGTAAAAGACAAAAGTATTTTATTTTGCATCTTTGACTACAAGGAATGAATCATACTGTCTAGTAGATGTCAGAGTTCTAGACACAACACATTACACATCTAAGAATATTTCTTCAGATCATATAGTGAAAGACATAGAAGACCAATAGCTTTGAGTGTCACTTGGAGGGTAAATCTTGTACAGAAAATTGAGGTTGTGGCAGAAGTAGTCTTACTGCTTGCTTTATGTAGTTTGGTAGACCTCATGGGTTTATAAATAAGTTGGCTTTGAGTATAGTTGTCAACTGGCTATGGATGGAAGCTATATTACTGCTCCACCCAGAGTGATTTTGAAAGACAATAGTGAAGATAAATATTACCAGTGTAGTGCTTTGGGTTGTAGAGTCTATCTACTTTGTGTGGAAGATCACACTACTCATCATCATGGGAATGATGAGTTGGCCAGACACGGAAGGAAAAAAATTGGTCAGTGACAGTATCTGAGAAAGAAGCACAT
>NW_004524640.1:2897359-2899396 GCF_000260255.1 Octodon degus
TGCAACAAGAGTTGTAGCTTTTGGGTCTGAGAAGGTCAGTGAAAGGATTTCAGTTTTCATTCTGTGGCTGCCACTGATGCTCCCGGAATGATGAAAGAGTTGAAATAGTAAAATGTGTTTTAAAATATGTACGACATCTGATCTGACTGTAAAAACTTCTGGGGCTGGAGAGATAGCTTGGTGGTCTAAGTGCCTTCCTGGCAAGGACCCGGGTTTGATCCCCAGCACTACATGCCATGCTGCTGTGTTGGCCACTGAAACCAGGCATGGTGGCGCACACCTGTAATCCCAGCACTGGGGAGGCTGAGACAGGAGGTTCACTGTGAGGCAGAGCTTCATGGTACCAAATTAAAAACAAAAAAGATTAAATAAATAAATAAAAATAAAACCTCTGATGCTAGTGCAAGAGAGAATTCTTATAGACGTTTGAAACATTAATTGGACATATTTCATTAGTATGGAGAGGATCAGGGTGTGTGTTTTCTAAGGTTGATTAGGAGCTGGCTTATGCCCTCATGTGTGGGAAATATCTATCAGCATATCCCCAGACCTTAGATACCAACTATTAATCACTTGCGTTGATGTCACCTACTGGCGTTCAGTCTGTGAAAAGTTAATCTTTCAGAGTTCCTTGGGATTTGTAGGGCACTGTTCTGAAAACCTAGTTTTAATTTTGATAAATGAATTTAGCAAGTAGTTAATCCCCAAAAAGTTCCAAGATTTGCAAGTCAGTCGACAGATGAAGCTACTCATTTATTACCCACGTGGAATGCTCCAATCACAGCATAACCCCTAAACCCTTGACACATTGAACAAGCAGTCATCAAACACTACCTATAAGGATAAATTTATTTTTAAGATTTTTGTAATTCTCTGCAGAGTGATCTGTTTTCTCTTCATCAAGAGACTCCTTTTTTTTTTTTTTTTTTTTTCAAATTCAAATTATGCCCTGGCCATTCCTTTTTTTTGACCTCTTTCAGCCCTTCCTATATTACTTAAAATAACATACAGAATGTGTGGGGAAAGTTTTGTTCCATATCACTGTCTGGAATGTTTATGCTCCAGAGCAGTTCATCCTGTGGACGTAGTACTTGGTGTCTGACTGTGTTTCTGGCATCCCTTTCATTTGAAGGAAATTTAAGAATGTCTTACCTTAACTGAAAACAATGGGTGAAGAGGTGGCATGGATTGTGCTGTGCTGGCATTCTCCCTTAAATTTTATTGTCTTCTGCATTTTGATTTTTGCTCTGTCCGAAATATTCTGTCAAAATCATGGGTGTGTACCTCTGGCAGACCCTCAGATGAAGAACAGGTCTCTTGTTTTCTGATTACAACCTTTGTTTCTAGGCATACAAAATGTGCTCAAAAATAGCTTTTCAAATGGAAGAATTTCTGCAAGTGTGTGATAGTATTTTGTGTGTAACTTGTGGAGTTTTGTTCTTTTATTTGCAGTCCTTGGGATCTCCCACAAACACCCTACCACTGAGTTGCATTCCATCTTCCCTCCCACAACTTTAAAAAAAATTTGAGACAGAGTCTCACTAAGTTGCTCAGGCTAGCCTTGAACTTGGCAATCTTCCTGCCTGAACTTCTTGAGTAGCCTAGATTACAGGCATGCACCATGGCACCCAGTTTTCAATTATTTTATCATGTTATTTTCTTTCAGCCCATAAATAGGTGTTCAAGTCAATCACACTTCTTTTTTCTTTCATACTGTTCCCTACAGCCATCTTTTAAGTCCACAAATCCAGGCATTTGTATTTAGCAGTTTTGCTCTTAAGAGCCTTTGACCCTTCAGTGGTTTCTAACTGTGACTGGGATTCAGGCCATATTCCCTATGTGGCTGATGGAGACCTATGTGGTGGCCTTTATTTCTCTAGCTTTCTCTCATTCAGTGTCACCTGTCAGTGTGTCCATCAAGCATTTTAAATAATTGGTGGCTTCTAGCTGTAATTAAGGTCTCTGATCAGTTGAGTTTGTGTTAAGCAAAAGGCTGAATATTGTAGCAAGTCTGCATAGCTAGGGTAACATCTAAGA
>NW_004524640.1:2899496-2901996 GCF_000260255.1 Octodon degus
TGTGGTGCTGGGGGATTGAACCGCAGTCCCTGTGCTTTGCTAAGCTTGTTCTAAGTAGGTGCTTTAGACCACTGAGCCATCTCACCAGCCCTGATCCCCAAAATTTTGCACTAATGATAGTTTGCTGATCTTTTTGATTTCTACATATCCCTTAGTAATACATTGTTTAATCTTATTTGTTGTGAACATTATTGCAGTAGTTGTGTGGTGTACTTTTCTGTGCCTTGCTTTATTGTTGGTGAATGGGGGTATTTCTTGGGCTGTGTGCAATCATGGTTCATGCATTTTCAGTTACATAGTGTTCAGTTAGAGCCATGCGTGGTGTAGTATTTCAATTGATGATAGCCTGTAGATATGACAATGGCTCCATCAGATTGCAACAGAGCTGACAGACTCCTATCACTTAGTGCCACTCCAGCCATCTTATTGTTGTAATGCAATCCATTCCTTACATCCTAGTGCTGAGGCTTTTGTGGGCATACCTACGGCACTGCCCATCCTAGAAAAGTAAAGCAGTATAATACTGTATAATACGGATTACCTGATCGTGATAGTAGAGAACCATGTTACTGGCTTGCACATTTGCTATGCTATAATTTAAAAAGTTATTTTACAGTATAGTTCTGTTGATGGAAAAAATGGAGAAATAGTGTATCATATTAGGCCTGCAGTAGGTGCAGACATTTCATGTGATAGTTAAGCTGTACTATCAACTTAGTTGCCTTGGGTGCTGCCTAGTGAATTAGTACAGTGTACACTGGCTGTGGCTATGTGGGCCATGGAAGGTGACCTTGCGTCTTGCATCTGGTTCCTGGTTCCTTCCTCTTGGAGCTGTTCCCCTTCTCTGCTCACCCACTGCTGTGAACTAAACAACTTCACTCCACCACTCCCTTCCACCACAAGGATCCTATTATAGAGCCACCTGACTATCAACCAAAATCAAAGTAAATCTCTTCTTTTAGTTACAAGTGTCAGATATTTTGTCTTAGCAACTAGCAAGCTGACCAATAGGTCACGTTTGTGGTATCTCTTGATTGCATCTTCTCTTGGTCTAATCTCATGTTATTTTGTTCAACATAATTCTGTGCAGCAGTGGATTTTTGATGTGGCTGAATACATAGCAGGCCATATCTTCTGGGCTGTGTAAATGTACTCTGTGTTGTTTGCACTATAACGTAATTGCCTAAAAGCACAGTTCTCAGAGCATGTCTCTCTTGTTATGTGATGCATCACTGTCTATAAAGAAGTCTCCACCGGCCGGCCAGATAGCTAAGCAGATTCAAGCACCTGCTTAGGCAGGTGCAGCGACCGGTATTCAGTCTCAAGCATGCTGTGCCAGCTCCACCCCCAGGGCACACAGAGACAGGGACTGAGACTGAGTGTGGTGCACCTGTAATCCCAGAGCTTACGAGGCTGAAAATAGGTGGATCACTATGAGTCTGATCTGTGTAGTGAGACCCTGTGGACTCTGTACTAAAATACATTTTTAAAAAAGAAGTCTCTATTTTAATCTATTGTAATACACCTTGGATTTATCTTGACTTGGGAGTTGATGTAAAGTTTCTAGTATTTTAAACAATGTCATGTGCATAGGTCATGAATCAGAGTTTTTCAGAGTTTTTAACCCAGCATGTATGGTTAGGAATGGGTTTTCTGGGTCACGATCCTATATATGATCAATTTTATTGGGTAAAGTTTGCTATCCAAAGTAGTCATACCAATTTGTACTTCCAATTACCATTGTAAGACCGTTCTGGGTACTCTACATTCTAACCAGCATGTGTGTCAATGTTTTCCTATTTGATCTGTATGAAATGGAATCTCATTGTGGTTTTTACTTTGTACTTTACCTATAACTAATGATTTGAATGTGTTTCAGTATATATGATGTATTTGTGCTTTAACTTCTGTGAGATGTTCATATCTTTGCCTCATTTTTGTTTCCATAAGACTGTTTTGAAGCCAGGGAGATAGCTCAGCAACATAAGCACCTGCCTTGCAAGTGCAAGGTCCTGAGTTTGATCCCCAGTACTGCAGGAAAACAAAACAAAGCAAAACAAAGATTGTTTTTTAAGAATTTATGAGTAATTTATAAAAATGGGTATTAATCTTTTGTCAATTATATTAAAAGAAAAAAATTATTTCCAGATTGTAGGAAAATCTTTTATTCTCTTACTGCTATCTTGTGTTGATTAACAGTTTTAAATTATAATATAATGAATTTTGTTATTTTCTTCATAATTTTATTGAGAAACAAATAGCAATGAGACAGTTTCAAATCAAATTGGTAAGACAGTTTCAATAATTAACACATTGCATACTCTTTTCCTAGTGGTTATTTGCTGTATAAGATGTAGACATTATATCTTATTTACAAACACTATTAGAACAAATCCCTCTATTCATTAAGAGAATGTAACTATATATCTATCCTAACCATTTTGAATACACAGATACAAAATAGACATTCATCTGTATCCCCTTTTTTGTTTAGTTCCGT
>NW_004524640.1:2905186-2935118 GCF_000260255.1 Octodon degus
TATATATAATTTTTTTTTTCAGAACCAGGGATTGAACTCAGGCACTTGCACTTGCCAGGGAAGCACTTGTTCCACTGAGTCATCTCCCTGTCCCCCTCCTATGTATTTTTTATAGATAGTTAAAAAATAAAGCTAATTTTAGAGGTAAAAATATCCATGAATCAAACACTTAGATTCTTTTTTATTTCTTCTGTATTTTAGGGAAAGGTCTACAGGATGTTCACGGTCTCGTTACTAGATCAGAATCAGTGATTCTCCTGTTTACAGCCTCCCAAGAACTGGGATTACAGGCTCACACCACTACACCCAGTCTCAATTGCTGTCTCAGTATGTCCCGGGGGCAGGGCCAGCATGGTATTTCTGGGGATTGAACCCACGGGCCCTCTCCCTGCTTGTAGGTGCTTTAATCCACTGAGCTATTTGGCCTGCCCTAACACTTAGATTCAATAATTGATATTTCACAATGCTGCTCTATCATTTTGTTATCTATCAGTGTACCTATCATCTGTCTGTCTGTCTAGCTATCTATCTATCTACCTTCCTATATATCTTGTTATGATTTCCCCCCCTTTTTGTTGCTAAAGATGAAATATAGTGTCTCATGCACAGGAGGTAAGTACTGTACCATTGAACTAGATCTCTGGTCCTACTGATGACTTTTTAAAAAATTAGCTGAGACTCAGAGCGCAGGCCTGGTGTGTGAGTGAGATGCCTGGGGCTGCCAGATCCTGAATAGACCCAGAGCACAGGCCCAGTGTGTGAATGAGACCACCCAGGGCCCACTGGATCCTCATTTGACCCACAGTGCAGGCCCAACATGGAACCTTTCAGCAGAACTCCCTGCAAAGAGGCTAGAGGCAAGACCCACCCAACTGATTCAGGAGCAGAACATCTTGCCAGAGTGACACAAAGGGTTCAACTCCAGTGGCTACAGCAGGAAGAAGTGGAGCACAGCAGCCAGACCCCAGCCAGATCCAAGCAACACTCACCTGGAGGAATCTGTACTTTGTAGATTCTGACCTGGTGCTAAGGTAATAACTCTATCTAAGCTCTACACCAAAGATCAGAAGACAGTGGTATACAAAATGACAAAAAGAAGGAACAAAATGCAGTCTCAGGCACCAAGTCCACCCAGGACAAATGCAGAAGACACTAGCATAGAGGAATCTGCAAATCACACACCTGAAATCTCTGAAATAATAGCATTGGAAGTGAAGAAACAACTGCAGAAAGGTATAGAAGAAATTAGATCAGAAATAATTTCTGAACTAAAAAAAGTAGTGATAACTATAATCAAAGAAGTACTAAGTGCTTCTAAAGAATACACTGATAAAAAAATAGAATGGAATATAAAGATGATGGAACCCCTGAATAAGCAATATAAAAAAGAAATAGAATGTATGAAACAGATTCAAAGTGATATACAGGAAATTAAAACCTCAATCACAAGCTGGCAAAACAGTTTGAGTGAAAATGAAAATAGACTTTCTGACCTTAATGACACCATTGCAGCTAGTGAAAAAGTAAGAAAAGATCTCTTAAAAACAACTAGAATGCAGGAAAAAATAATTCAATACCTTCAAGACGATGTACAGAGGAACAGTGTGAGACTAATAGGCATCAATGAGAAGGAAGGAGTCAATAAAATGATATAAAAAGAATATGGGCAGAAGTAATAGCAGAAAACTTCCCAAATATGGGGCAATAGTCTGACATTCAAGTAACCGAAGCATATAGAACTCCAAATAACATCAACCCAATGAAAACCGCACCCAGACATATAATAATCAAGATCCCAGAAATTCAGCACAAGAATAATATCCTGAAAGCCACTAGAGAAAAGTAGCAGATCACATTTAAAGGAAAAACCATCAGAATAATGACAGATTTTTCTTCACAAATCATCAAGTCAAGAAGAGCATGGAGCAAAGTACTTCAAGTCTTGCAAGAAAATAAATTCCAACCCAGACTAATATACCCTGCAAAACTGTCTTTCAAGTATAATGGAGAAGTGAAATACTTTCATGACAAAGAACAACTAAAGAATTTCATGATGACAAAGCCAAGCCTACACAGGCTACTAAATGATGTTCTAGAGAGGGAGCAAAATGATCACTGCCCCATGAATGAGAATGGAAAGAACCCACCAAATAGGGCAAACAATTAAACACAGGAGAATAAGAGGTAAAAATAAATAAAAAAGTAAATAAGTAAGTAAATAAATAAATTAGCTTTAATGTCACTTAAAAACTGTACTGGACTGTGATTGAAGTTAAATAGGGCATAATGTTATTAGAACAGATATATGCTCACATAATTCTATTAACATGGTATGTCTCTCACTTATCTTAGCCATCTTTTATGTTTTCCAATGAAGTACTATATTTTGTCTATAGAGATCTTTCAAAGTTTTAATAATATTTATTATACATCTTTATTCTTGACTTTTAAAGTGATATTTAAAAAAAATTAGTCTATACTTGATCTTAGCTAAAAGGCCAAGAAGTGATTAAAAAGATATTTTGAAGTTCTGTTCCTGGTGTATAAAATTTAAGTTGACTTTGGTGTTTGGCTTAACACTAATAATGTGTGTGTGTGTGTGTGTGTGTTAGTGGTCATGAAGCCTTAGAGTATTTGTATTATAGACAAATGCCTTACCACTGAGATACACCCCCAGCCCAAAACTAGTGGCCATATATCCAACTTTGTGGTTTAAAGTATTTTCATAATTCTAATTACTTCCTGTGCATGAGATCATAACTTTCATCTTTAGCACCAAAAAGGGGGAAAATCATAAGTAGATAGATAAATAGTCTCAAGTACTCTTCTCTCATTGCTGGGAAAAATACTCAATACTCACAATGAAGGAAGGAAAGATTTATTTAGCTCACAGTTTGTGGAGGTTTCAGTCCATATTCACCTGGTTCCAAGGCAGAGTGTGACACATGGCACAGAGCAACCATTCAGGGCAGTGACAAAGAGAAAGAGCAAAGAGAGTGGCCACAGCTTAGGCAGCTAGCTAGCTTCTCTCCTCTCCTCACATTGTAATTCAAATTACCTGCCCTAGGGCAGGTGCAGCACCCACACCCACAATAATCAATCACATGCTCCAGTAGCCGCCCCATGACTACATGGGAGTTTGGGTGAACACCTATACATAAACCATAGCATTCTATCCCTGGACCCCCAAAGACTCATGCACATCTCTTTATGTGAAAGGCATTTTAGTACATTTCTAAGAGTTGCCAAAGTCCTACAATTTCAAGACTGCTGAAAAGTGAAAAGTCCAGGTCCCAAGTCTCTACCAAGATCTAAAGCAAACTTTTTGCTATGAGTCCCTGTAAAAATGAAAAAAAAAAAAAAAAAAAAAAAGAAGAAAAACAAACAAACAAACAAACAAACAAACAAAAAAACCACTTCCAACATTCAATGGCACAAGGTAATCATCACCATTCCAAAAAAGGTACAAACAACAGGGGAATACAAAACATTGGACCAACACAAGTCCAAAATCCAGCAGGGCAAACATTAAGTCCTGTAGCTCCATGTCGAACACGTGAAGCAATTTGTGGTTAAAATTGTGAGCTCCTAAACCCTTACATGGCTCTGCCCCTACAGCACTTTTGGTGGTAGCTCCCATGGCTTTTCTCTCAGGACTGCTTTGCTCCTTCCTTGCAATTTTCTTTAGATGATCCACATTCCTGGCTTTTCCAAACTTCTGTGGTTTCCACTGATTAGGCTTTTCACTCACAGCTTTACACACTGCCCTCCCAGAGACACACTGCCTGGCCTTCCAGGCCTTCTGAAATCTAGATGAAAGTCTTATTAACCTCAGAACTCTTGTATTCTACAAGCACTAAAACCAGTGCTACGTGGATGATGCCAAGCTCTGCTTCCAGATGGAGCAGGAGCCAGGCTTCCTTCTGTCTTGGCTGTAGGAGTCAAGTGCCTGGATCACTGAGCACTTTGACCCTGATTCTGAAGAACAAATTCTTTGTACCAGCATCATTCAGGAACTTAGTGTGGCCACCGCTACCATTCTAGAACATGGGACTGTGTGACTTTCTCCTCAAGGCAAAGTCCCTCTCGCTTGTAATTCTGAGGCTGCAAAGGATGAAGACCTGCCACCTCCAGTGGTACCCTCAGGCCATCCTTCCCATTCTCTTTTTCCTTCTTGGCAGTGGAGATCCTCTCAGCTCTACCTTTGCATTCCACAGTGTATTATTTACTCTTCTCTCATAGCTGGGACAAATACCCAACACTCAAAATGAAAGAAGGAAAGGTTTATTTAGCTCACAGTTACTATAGGTTTCAAAACACTGGAGGAGAGTCTGGGGCTCTGCTGTGTCCAGGATGACCCTCTCCACACCTCTCAGAAAGCACAGACTAGCCCGTTTAACTGTTCACATCTCCCTGGCCCCACCCCTCTGGCCTTACCCTGGTCCTCTGGCCCCACCCCTCAAGCTATTTGCCAGCCACGTCTGCCCCATAACGTACATGAGGCTTTGGGAGGACAACTAGACACAGACCTTAACAATCATATTAGGGTTTTACTAGAGGAATAGATATAATGCAAGGAACAGGTATAACACAAGATGTACCAGGCACAGAGTCAGATAAGGGAGTGAGCTGAGAGTGTCTGCACACCATCAACTGCAGGATTCAGTCCTAAGGTTTTATACTCACTGCAGTGTTCCATCTCTAACAGTCTTTAACAATTTTTAATGGTCTCTAACAGTCTGTAATGGTTGGCCGTTGGGTCTGCAATGGAAGACTGAAGAATCTGTGTCAGGAAGCTGAGGGATCCAATCTGGAGGCTTAAGAGTCTGTTCTGGAAGCCAGGAGATAAAGTCCAAGCTGACTGCAAAGACTGAAGTTTGTCTGAGGAAGTGGAATGCCAAATTATTCCTCAATCCCTTTATATCCCCTTTTTGTGCTGAGTACTCTGGGCTGGGGTGCTCACAGCCCAGAGTGTGGAACTGCCAGGCAATGCAGCCAAATTAACACAATATATTGACTGCCAGGCAATCTAGCCAAGTTGACACAATATATCGACCACTACACACAGCTTTACTGGAGCTTCCTTTCTGGCCTAATACACAACATTTTAAATCATCCTGCTGGGCTCTTTGCTCTTAATTCTCAACATAAATCTGACTGAGTCCCAACAACAGTTATGCCACTGCCTAATATTTGGCTACTTTGAAATTTCTTTTGAAAGATTAGTCAGTCCACCATCCTTAATCTCAGACCCAGGCAGTTTCTGAACATGAAAAAAATGCAGACATAATGTACATCGTCTGGAGTCCAACAACCAATGTAGTCCTTTTCCCAGTGGAAAGTATTGGAGGCAAATCATATTGAAAGGTCAAGGGCTATCAATGGCCCAGACAATTCTGGCCTAGACACTCATATTTTTCAATCAACAATAGTTGTTTCATTCTTTTATTTTCATGCTGATGAATGTTTTCCCTTTATATTTTACTGGCTTGAATATTCTGTACATGAGCATAAGTAGTGATATCAGGCATTAAATACTGTTTCTAATTGTAGAGTTAATATTTGTAATTTTTCATCATTGACTTGATGTTTGCTACTGTAGGCATTTTTTGTTTGTTTGGGAAGTTTTTTTTTTATTTAGTGCAGGGTCTACAGGGTCTCACTACACAGATTGGATGCATAGTGATTCTGCTGTCTTCAGCCTCCCAAATCCTGGGATTACAGGCATGCACCACCATGCCCAGTCTCAGATGCAGTCACAGCATGCCTAGGGGTGGGGTCAGCATGACATGCTGGAGATTGAACCCTGGTCCCTGCACCTGCCTAACCAGGTGCTTTAGTCTGCTGAGCTATCTGGCTGACCCTCTGTTTTGTTATGAGACAGGGTCTCAGTATGTAGTTCAAACTGGCCTTGAACTTATTATGTATCCCAGGCTGGTCTTGAACTTGCACCGATCTTTCTGCCTCAGCCTCTGAAATGCTGGGAATATGGGTTTGTATCACCATGCCTGACTTGCTGCTGTAGGTTTTCTTTGGAGCTTGGGTAGGTACTTTTGTATGTTGGAAAATGTGAGATTTATTTTTGAAACAAATTATAGATTTCCATGATGTTCTGAATGCTTTGGAATTGAGACAGTGAGTATGAACAGATGAGTTTCTTTTAGAATGGAGATGGAATTTCTTAGTGGGAAGTTATCTCTAATATTTCTCTTTTTATCCACTCTTCAACCCCCCACACTTCACTGCTACCATTGTCATGAGCCTAATATTGCATAAACATTCAATGAACAGATGTTGATTAATGCCAAGCTTTTCATTTTCATTTCATGCTTCTAGTCCTGGAAGTTGCTGGTCCATTCTGTGTGAAAAGCTGTTGCCAATCTGCTTAATCATGTTTTTTTTTTTTTTTTTCTCTAAAGCTGATATATTGTTTGAATCAAGTTCTAGGTATTTGTTTGTTTTTCTTTACAGCTCTCAGTAAGAAAACCCAAAAAATAGGGAAGGAGTTTTATTTATTTATTTATTTATTTATTTATTTATTTGTATTTTAGGGAAGGGTCTACGGTGTGTTCAGGGTTTCACTACCAGATTGGACTCACAGTGATCTGACTGTTTACAGCCTCCCAAGAGCTGGGATTATAAGCAACTCTACGCAATGTTGGTTACATGAACAAACTGGGTGCCACCACGCCCAGTCTCAGTTGCCATCTCAGCATGCCATGGAGGTTGAGCTGGCATGGCAGGCTGGGGGATCGAACCCATGGCCCCTGTGCCTGCTTGCAAGCACTTTAATCCACTAAACTATTTGGCTGGCCCTTTGTTTTTTTTTTTTTTTTTTTTTTTGCCTGTTATGGGCAGGTCTGGTAAGGCAAGCGGAGGTGGGGATTGAACTGTGGTCCCCTGTGCCTGAGTAGGTTTTCCAGAGCAGGCGCTTAAACAACTGAGCTAACCAGCAAGCTCCCTCAGAATTTGTACATTCTTGATAGAACTGTTTTCTAAGTAAAACCCTGAATTGCCAGCAGTGATAATAGGTTAGAGTCAAGTTACCCAAACTGAGACATACAGGTACTATGAGGAAAATTAGGAATACTTTGAAATTTATTTCAGTTTCATTGATGAGTAGAAATTCTTTTTGTGTTGGTTTCTGTATTAGTCAACTATTGCAAAAATAATAGTATATACCAAATTTTCAGAGCCCGGTGACTTACCACCAGTATTATTTTCTTCTGCTCATGGGCCTACAAATTTGTGAGTTATCATTGGCTGGTTAACCTTGACTCTGAACATCAAATTGAGTTTAAGTTTGCTCCATAATGTTTTCCTTTCTTTGGGCCAGCACTGATCTCATGAAAGAAGACCAGTCAAATCATACAATTTATGAAATTATAAAAGAAACTAAAACATGAAAAAGAAAGCCCTTACATCACAATTACAGAAGAGCCTAGTACTTCTATCTATGTTACATGTGCCAACATTAAACTGGTCAACCAAGTCAGATCATCATGCCCAACATCAATAGGATGAAGAAATTTGTTTTCCCAACTCTACATACTGTTGGTTACATGAACAAAGCTATTCTGCATCTTGTACTATGAATAACTCTATGAAGACAACAATATGCAATGTATTAATTTTTGTAACTGTCCTACTAACTTATTTTGAAACTGTCTTATTGCTATTTGTTTTTCAATAAAAATAATAAAAAACAATTAAAAAGCATTAACAAAACTAGAGAATGAGTAAAGACTCAATGAGAGAAATTCATTGTGTCACAGCCATATATGATTAAATAGATATGAAAAGCTGACCACACAGTGCTTAATGTAGTTGATTATTGTTTTATTTAAAATGACATTAAACAAGTTGTTTTTAAGAATCTATGCTATATCTAATTTTCCAATTTACCATTTAAGATTCTTTCTCTGGTTCCCCTTATAATCTCTCTGTTCCCTTTCCCTTTCTATTGTGATATAAATAGTAACTTCAATTGGTGTTTCTAAATGCTGGCTTTCATTACGAACTCTCTTTGGTGTTCTTTTGATTATAGTCTTGTAATCTTTAATGCTCTTAGAATCTTTAACCACTATGAAATTCAGTGCTGCAACTGGTTGAAGAAACATGGGTTGTTTATTTACTTTTCTGTTTCTGCAGTGGTTGAATGTTATTTTGTGCAGATAACTGCTTTTGATTCAAATAGGCAACATGATTTCAGACCTAATTACTACAGAAGTAATTGCTTCTTGGCAAATGGGGCTTGCCAGGCTGCCCAGACTTTCAAATGTCTAAGAGCCAACTGAATGCAGGTCATGTTCAAGTCCTGTATGCCAGTCCATGGGGCTCAGTGCGGCTATCCCCAGGACCCATAGTCACCAAACTATAAAATGAGTCCCTTTGTCAGGACAATAGATGTACCATATACCATTTTGAGAAGATAGATAGACACACTGCTTTTGCTGGCCATCTACTTCTAGCTGTGAAAAAGCTTAACAGATTAGGAGATGTTCATAGACATTCAAAGGAAAAATTTTTAAAGAGATTTTAATATCCTGCTTATGCCTTTCCCTCATGAAAGTTCATGGGGAGGGGCTTCCTGCTCTCCTCAATCAAAATGAGCTTCACGGAAATAAAAATTCTAATCTGCTCCCCTGCTGTTTGGAAGCCATAAGAGACTTGCGTTTGATACATACTTTGTATCAGTCAGGGTTTTACTAGAGGAACAGATATAACAGAAGTTATACAAATGTATAAGAAATTACAAGATGGGCTTATGATGATCAGTCACAGAGTTGGATGGGGAAGCGTGCAAAAGGTGTTTGCACACTAGAGACTGAAGGATTCTGTCTGAAACCTGGAGCTAACTGCAGTGTTCCATGCAGGACCGTATCAAGACGCCAGTGGGTCTGCAACAGAAAGCTGATGAGTCTACACCAGAAGGCTGAAGGATCCAAGGCACTTCGGAAGAATGAGTGATGATGTCCATGCTGACAATGAAGACTGGAGCTCCTCTAAAAAAATGGAATGTCCCATCTTTCCTCATTTCCCTTTTATATCCTTTAAGTGGTGAACTACCCTAGGGTGGCTCCTCTACACTCTAGGGTGTGGAATTGCTGAACCAATTTACTTAAGCTTCTAAACTGCTCAAGTTGACACAATCTATCAACCACTACATACTTGAAGCTCTTAAAAGCAAAGGCTGTGGCTAGAGCTTCAAGGTTTTGTTTTTTTGTTTGTTTGGTTTTTTTTTTTTTTTTTTTTTTTTGTGCTTGCCAGGAAGGCCCTCAGACTGCTGAGCTGTGTCCCCAGCCCAGACAATCACTTTTTTTTTTTTTTAATTTTTTTTTGTATTCTCCATTACATGCCTTTATTAACAAAAGATAAAATACTAAAGAAAAAATACTAAATGTTTGGTTTTTTGGTGGCACAGAGAGTGATCCTTTTCAGTGATTCAATGTGGGCAGCATATGAAAAAGAAAGCTGCCATTGATTGCCTTAGGCCAGCCCAAGTGCATATGGTAGGGAGGGCAAGGAGACCCTAGTAGAAAATCCTGCAGTTGTATGATAGAGACACTAAGGGAAAACCTGTAAGCCCCCAGGAGGAATAAATGAATCTGCGTGGTTCTGAAGGAGGGTAGTCTTTGATGCCCCTCAGGAGCAAGGTTAGTTTTATGCATCAACCGGTTGGAGGGAATCCGTGTTAGATTGCATCAGAGTCAGTCAAGTAAGGCCTTTCTTTTTATATCATTACTCCTCCTTTGCCTACTTTGGCCTCCAGCCCCACCTTAAATCTTGCACTGGAGAGAAAAATAGATTGAGGTAAACGGGAGAAGGAGAGAAGCAAGACAGGGAACTGAGAAGAGGTCAGATGTATAAGCCCAAACTAGGGAAACAGGTCTCCAATAGGGTGAAATATAAACTCTAAGATCTGTAGTTTGACATGACATTTAATTAGAGTATGAAACTTTTTCAGACAAAATGAAATAATGGAAAGAATTGAAAAAAACTATTTTACTTTCCTAGAATTTCTTTTAGAAGCAGAGAAAGAACTTGCAGCACAGAGTGAATCCGGGTTGAGGTGGATGGTGAGGAAGACATGTTTTCTTCATGAACATACTACCAGAAGAGAGAGAGAGAGAGTTCTTTCTTCCTCTCTAGACAGTTTCCTGACTTTGTTTAAAGGAATACGGATCCTCATTATGGGACTCACACTCATCTTAGATGGATGTCCTACTCTGTTTGTGTTGCTATAACAAATTACCTGTGACTGAAGACAATACTTTATAAAGAAAAGCAATTTATTTAGCTTGTTCTGGTGGCTGGAAACTCCAAACATGATGGGACTGGCATCCTGGTGAGGAGGCCAACTTCCCTGGTTGTGTCATGACACAGTAAAGAAATAGAAAGGGAATGAACCACATGCAGAAGGGCCAAGTACCCAGAGTGGCTGCACTTTGTGACTACTCAGTCTTGCAAGAACTAATCTATTTGTGGGAGACACAACCTACTCCAGGTCACTCATTAATTTACACATAAAAGTAGAGCTCCTATGACCCAATTATCTTTTTATTTATTTATTTATTTATTTATTTATTTATTTTTTTGAACCGGGGATTGAACTCAGACCCTTGCGCTTGCCAGGGAAGCGCTTATTCCACTGAGCCATCTCCCCAGCCCAGTTTATTTATTTTTAATTTTTAATTATTATCTAAAGAGAATAAAAAGTAGTAAAAAAACAAAAACGAAACATAAGAAACAATAGAGAACTTCACCAAACAAATAAATAGGAATTCAACAATGGTTGTTGTATTGCATAAGTTGCCTTCAAATTAGTTGTTCAGATTACAAGATATAAGCATGCCAAATTGGGGAAAAATGTCATTAGAAATTAAAACAGACAAAAAAATTAAGCATTGACTGCTAGTCTATAGACTAGCAGAATTCAGCAGTACAATTATCCAAGCCATCCTGCACACATACATATATGTCTTTCTCTCCCTTCCCTCCCTTTCCTGTCCATTTTCCTTATCCCAGCTTCTCCTTCCCTTCAAACAGATTCTTTTCCTTTCACAGTACCTATTTACCATTCACATTTTATTTACTCTTTTAGTTTCTTACACTAGTGAGACAATGTCATGTTTGCATATGGATGTCTGATTTGTGAAATCTTTTTTTTTTTTTTTGTCTTTTCAAGACAGGGTCTTGCTATCCAGTTCAGGCTGGCTTTGCGCTCATTTTGTATCCCAGGTTGGTCTCAAACTCACAATGATCCTCCTGCCTCAGCCTCGTGAGTGCTATGACCCAATTATCTTGCACAGGGCCCCACCTCTTAGTTCTCCCAACTCAACACCACTACACTGGGATCCAAAATTCTAGCACATATGTCTCTGAAGAACAAACTACACCCATGTGCTGGCAGTAAGATTTCTTTTATCAGTGAGAAGGCTCAGAAGAAACTTGATGGTGGGAGCAATCAAAGATGTAAATGAAAGAGCTACCCACTGAATATTTTCATGTCCAGCATCTCATCTGGAAATTACTCCCACAGGTAGACTTCAGACTTCTTTGTAATCATCCAAATCAGTTGGGAAAGATTTTTTAAAAATGATAATTTCTGTTCTCTACCCTGGACCTACTGCCTGAGAAACTGGGGAGTTTGGAAAAAACTGCTTCTATCTTCCAAGCCATTTTGTTCCACTGGGCTATAAAGTTTAACACTTTGGAAACTATGTGGGATATTTTGAGGGTCCTGGAATCGGTGGTAAATTGATTGTTCTAAAAAGAACAGGTATTTGGGTGAAAAAAGTGAGGCTTAAACAATTTCTGCTCTGTTTTCTTTCTTTTTTTCCATCCTTCCTTCTTTAGAACACTTAGTTTTCTATTTTAAGTCACAAAATAGATGGTAGAGTGTTTACTGAATTGGTTTTTTAGAAGTAAAATTTTACAAGTAAGCTTCCAGGATATTGGAACTTTGCTTCTGTTCTACTGGATTTTTGGCTACCCAGCAATTCTGTTGATAGGAGCAAAAATGGAAAAGAGAGGGCAGTACTAGCCTGCCAGTCCAAAAATGTCACAGTTGTCCAACTTTCCACCAATCCTGCCAAAACTAGGCCAACGACAATATTGTTTCTAACCCACATGCCTCCCTCAGGCCAATTTGGAAACCCATCCTTTGTAGCAGAACAAGTCTGTCACTGATGGAAAATGATTAATAGGTTAAAAAATAAGGATTATATCCAAGAGTCTTGCCAGCATCAAGACCTATGTTTCATCATTAGGGCTGAGTATAGGATAATGATGATTCTGATTTTCTTTGTCTATTTCTTTGGAACTCTTTGCAGTTGTTGAATAAGTACCAAGTGAAATGCACTGCTCTATTAGTGTTCTCTAAGCCAGTATACTAATTATTTTTCTTGACAAATGTCTGTGAGGAGGGTGTTATAGTAGCCTGATTTATGGCTACTTCACTTTGCAAGTCATATGCTCAAGTTAGGATTGCACAAATACAAGAATATTTTAAGTGCCAAAAATATGAAATGTTAAACTTTATTTCTGAGTGATTTTATTTTTGTTCTTGATTTAGAAGCATTAATGTATTTTCTTGACAACTGAGTGGTGAGGGAGATCTTTTAGCTGGTATAAATATCTAAAAGGCCAAAGTGGATACATTTATCTATTTACTGAGTTTTGGGTAAATTGATGACTTGAGAAATTTTAGATCATGCACCTTTTATCCCTAATTAAGGTCTGGAAAAGAGGAGGCATAGAGAATGACATTTTATTGTGTTTAGATTGAATAAAGAGAGAGTTGGTTTTAGTGGTAAGGGAAAGAATGTGATAATTATTCTCAAATGACTGAAGGGTTGTCATAGAGAAAACTTTCTGAGGCTCCCTGGCAGAGCTAGAGCTCTTTCTTTCATTCCTTAAATTGGATTGGTCACTAAGATAGATGAAAATTGTATTCCTTATTACTTGAGTCTGTTGATCCATCTGTATCCTGTCTTTATTGCATTAGTTTAGGTGAATTTTCTTTTTTCTTTGTCTCTTTTTCTTTGAGAGAGGGCTTCATTATGTGGGCTAGGCCATCCTTGAACTCAGGGTGTAGCCCAAGGTAGTGTCATCCTTGTGCAGTCCTTCTGCTTGAGTTACAGGTGTGTGCTGCCATTTCTTTTTCCAGACAATTTCTATTGTAGAGGAAAGAAATAGAAAGAAAGTAGGAGAAATAACGTATAAGAAACAAACGTTTAAAGATCTCTTTTTATGTTTTCTTTTCCCACTGATCCATTCAGATGGTCCTTGACCTGTGATGAAGTACTTCCCACTGTAAGTTGGAAATATTTTGAATTGAAAAATTCTTTTAACACACTTAAGCTGATCGATAGTAGTTTAGCAACAGTGTATGCTTGCAGTACTGGATACATTGCCACAGTTCAGCATCATGAGACAGCACCACGGTGCATATTCACAGCATGAGAAAAGATCAAGATTCAAAGTCTGAAGGTTGCAAGTCTCTTCCTAATGTGCTCCTTCCATATTTTTTTTTCCAGTTTTATTATCATAGATTGGATAAAAAATACCCTTTCCCAAAGGCTCATGAATACAGTGGTGGATATTCAAAAGGCAATCCAATCATCATGAAGCTAGCCCCATAGGTAGAGTAGTTTATTGATAAGTTCACAGCTGAATGTATTAGAGAGTGAAACTGGTTAAGGAAGTAGGTCATGGAGGAACAGCATAGAAGGATATTGCAATGGTTGATATCTTGAGTCAACTTGAGAAATTTAGAAGCTTAATTAAGTAACTGAGCAGTTGTACATCTTGGGGTATAGAGAATATGATGTTACTGCTCTAAGATGTTGCTCATTGTTGTCAACTTGAGAAGTTTAGAAGTTTAGCTAAGTGAATGATCAGGGGGCCAAGATCCTGACTTTATGAACATCTTAAGCCTGTGAAAGAAGAGGGCATGGAGATAGTGTGGGCTCTACACCCACCCAAGGGTGGGTAATCTACTTACAATATAAGGGATTCAAAAAGGCTTGCGTCTCCCTTTTGCTCTTACTGATTTTCCTGTCTTCTGCTGCCTTGAACTATTGCTCTTGTGCCACACCTCCTTGCCTTAGGGCCAGCTGATTACGGACTGAAACCTCCACAAACTGTGAGCTAAATAGACCCTTCCTTCCTTAATTTTGGGTTTTGGGCATTTTGCTTTGGCAACAAGAGAAAAAATAACTAAGAAAGAATTTGGTACCAGGAGTGAGGTCATTGCTATGATTATACCTGACCATCTGGTTCAAGAACCTTTGGGAATGGCTTGTGGGAATCATTTGGAAAGGTTCACAGATGTCATTTGAAAGAGTAGTTGTGGCACTGGAACACTTTAGGCTATTCTGTATGGGAGATACAGAGCCCAGAAGACCAAAAAACTGGTGAAGATCAAGCTTGGGGTTTTGTTGTTTTTTAAGAATATCTGAAATTTTTAATCCTTTCTTTACAGGTTACTAGATCACTTTTGATTAAGAAAATTGTAGAAACTTAGTAACTGCTACAAGTGAACACCAGGTGGTGGCACAGGTCAGTTTTCCACAGAGTCCTGCTGTGTGGGTTGTCTGAATGCACTGCGCGGGGTCTCTGCTCACATTTTCTAGAATTATTTGTGGATAATCTTAGTCCACAGGTTGCTTTTCCCCATATTTCTTTGTAAACTCTTCAGCACTCTTACAGAATTTTTAATGGTCCTTCGAGTATTCTTCAGCTAGGTCAGCCCAGAGTGGGTGCTCAGGGTGGGAGTCATTCAGCAGTGCTATGAGGGACTGGATTACTTGGTCGGTCTTGGTCTTTGGCTTCCAGTTCTCAGCATTAATTACTGGCAGGCAAACTTGCCTCTTTTCATCAATGTTTGGGTGATACATCTTTGTTTTAAATGTGATCTTTGGTGGTTTGAATGGATACTCTGCTGGAAAGTTGATTTCAATTCTAAAGGCCCCCTTATCATATGGAAGGTTGTCAGGAACAATAAGCCCTTGCCAAGTCAATAAATGAGCTTCATCAACCTGGATGCTACAGAATTTTTCATTCCACATTTACAGATCTCTTCAAGCTCCTTCATCAGCCTCCTTCTGGCCACCATCTTGGATCTGGTGCTGCTGCTTGCTCCAGACTTGGGAGGTTTCTACTAGGAGGGGCTGCACTGGCTGCTGAACTTCATATGATGTATGTTATGGCTTGGCAGAAAGTTTGAATTTTTCTTGTGTCCAGAAACTTTGCCTGAGACTGAAATTAAGAACAGAAAGACTAATTATTATGGCAGAAGAAATTTCAAGGCAGTCAAATATTGAGGCAGTGGTGTGGTTATTGTTGGGGGCTTTTAGCCAGATCTAAGTTGAAAATCAAGAGCAAAGAGCCCAGCAGGAAGATTTAAAATATTGTGAATTTGGCCAGAAAGGAAGTTCCAGTAATGCTGTGGACTACAAAGATAGAGATGAGGAGATATTGATTGATGAAAACTAAGAGGAAAATATAAAAAATTTCCTGCGAGCATCATAAGAAACATCAGATTTCTACCTTTCACAGTCTCAAAATGATTTTGAGATTTTCCTTTGATAAGAAAGCCACAGGGGCTGTACCATGTTCCAGAATGGTGGCAGCATAGAAAATTTGTTTCTCAGAATTGAATTCAAAATGCCTTGTGTTCCAGGCGCTCTCCTCCTACAGCCAAGAGAGAGAAAAGCCTGGCTACTGTTCCAGCTTACATCATATCATGGCATCATCCATGTGGCAGTGGTTTTAGGTGCATATAGAATGCAAGAGTTGTGGAATTAAGAAGGCTTCCACCCAATTTCAGAAGGGCTGGGGGACCAGGCACTGTAACCTGTGTGGGCAATATATGTAGCTGTGATGGTGAATCCAGAGGTACAGTGGAAATCCCAGAAGTTTGGGGAAAGCCAGAAATGTGTATCATTTAAGGAAATCTGCAAGGAAGAAGCAAAGCCAGCAAAAGAGAGATGCTATGGATGCTATAATTAGTAGAAGTGCCATAGGGTTGGGACCACGCATGTCCTTTGGGGCTCACAATTTACCAGATTGTTTCAGACGCTGGGCATGGAACTACATGACCTAATGTTTACCCTGTTGGATTCTGGGCTTGCTTTTGTCTCAGTTTTTTGTGTCTATCTGTTTGTAACTTATGGAATGGAAATGTTTATCTTGTGCCATTGAATGTTGGAAGCATTTAACTTTTCAATTGTATAGTGATTTGCAGCTAAGTATTTGCCTTAGATCTCAGAGGAGACTTGAAGTTTGGACTTTTAAGCAATGCTGAAACTGCTAGAACTTTGACAAATCTTAGAAACAGAATAAATCCCTTTTGCATAAAGGGATATGCATGAGTCTTTGGGAGGACAGGGGCTAAATGTTATAGTTCTAATGTAATATTATGTTAAAATACCTAATACTCATTCTTAAGGATCATTAAATGTGTGTTATAATGTTCAAATCATGAAATGATGAGAATAAACATGTCTGCATATCTCAAAATTCTTTTCAAGAAATGCATCTGGCTATGAAGTTGACAAGGGGTGGATTTTAATGATGATACATTGTGTCAACTTGAGACGTCCAGAAGCTTAACTAAGTAACTCAGCAATTCTATGTTCTGGGGTATAGAGTCTATACCCTTGCTGCTGTAGGATGCTGTTCATTGTATCAACTTGAGAACTTTAACTAAGTGACTCATCAGGAGGTCACATCCTGAGCCTGTACAAGAGGAGGATATAGAGATGGTGTGAGTGCTATACCCACCCAAGGGTGGGTAGCCTCCTTGCAATATAAGGGAAGCATAGAAGATTGCTTCTCCCTTTTGTTCTTGTTATCTTTTCTGTTTTCTGATGCCTTGAACTATTGCCCATGTGCCATACCTCCCTGCCTTAGAGCAGCTGGTTATGGACTGAAACCTCCACAAACTGAGCTAAAAAAATCCTTCCTTCCTTAATTTTGGGTGTTGGGTATTTTGTCTCAGTGAAGAAAGAAAAGTAACATAGAGTAAACCATTCTTGTCCCTAGACCCTTTCTCTGTGTCTCTGTCTCTGTCTCTGTCACTGTCTCTCTGCCTCCTTGTCTCTGACTTTCTCTCTTGAAACCAGCCAAAGATGGACTGAAAGCTTGAAACCATGTATCAAAATAAGTCTTTCTTCATTTCAGTCCATCAATGAAAAAGTGACTAAAACACTTACATTTTTCTACTCTGCAACTGTTTATTTGGGACATACTGAGCTGCTCAGTGTGCTAGGCATGCCATGCTCTTTGGTGCTTTTATCTTTATAGCCGTATAATTCCTGGTACCTGTAATTTTTTGATTTCCAGTCATCTTTTAGGGTTCTCTTAATACTGTGTTCTCTCAAACTGTCTCTGGTGATATCCTTAGTAGAGTTGGCTAGAGTGTCTTTGTCTACTTTCTCAATGCATTTTGCACCTCTGCACACTGACACTTATTAATTCTGGTGTGAAACTCCAGTCCTTACCTTTGTGACCCTGTGACTTTCCCAGGGGTAGTCATGCTCATATTCCCAGCTACCATAAACCTGTGTTCCTGTGATGATGCTTTTTACAGGGAGATTTCATCGTACTGAAAATTAGAACTTGAAATAATAGTTGCTCAAAACTTGAGCAGGCTAAGGCTGGGAGATAGCTCAGAGGCATAGGCACTTACCTGGAAAGCAAAAGGTTCTGAGTTTGATCCCCAGAATCTCATGCCACACAGGTCCCTCAACCAGGGGTGCACTGTGTCACATCAGAACCAGGTGTATTGGCACACACCTGTAATCCCACCTCTCTGGAGCAAGGCTGGCCCAAACTGCATAGTGAGACCCTATCAAAAAAAAAATAATAAAGCAGGCTACCTAACACTGAGTAAGTGTTTAATAAAAAGAATGCTGAATGAGCCGTGAAAACATAAATCTTCCTGTTACATAGGAACTACTCACTCAGTTCAGGCCTGACAGGATCATTCAGACATTGTAAGAAGGCTTTCATGAGGAACCACTTAAAAATTCCCTCCATGAGTTGTTTGATTATAACATATGTATATCTTTTTTGTATACACATAATATATGCAGACACTCAACCATATATGTTTTGGACCATTTACAAACATTGGTAGATAGATCAGTCTATCTCTCATATCAGACCACAAAGGAATAAAAATTTTCTGGGTCATAATTCTTTCTCTTTATTCCTTCATGAAGAGTATCACCTGTGGATATTACTTAAACCTTGTTTCTCTTACTTTCTCAGTAACTAAGGCTACTCATACATTTTTTAGTGCATTGGAACAAATCTTCAGAGTAATTGTCATAGCAATTGACAACTGAATTACCAACATGATAAATGGTTTGTACTGGTAATGTGAATAACTGGTTGGAACACTATGTATTACAACAAGTACTATGAAATCCAGAAATGGACCCATGTTAGACATGCAAATGATTTTTGATAAGGGTACAGAGAAAATTTAGTGGAGATAGGATAGTCTTTTCATCAGTTGTGCAAGAACAATTTGGGTATCTTCAAACAAAACAAATCAGCAGAAGCCTTGAAACATAAAAATTATTTTTAAAAAACCCATCCAGTTTGAATTATAAATGCAAATGTGAAATTTGAAATCATAAAAATTCTAGAAGAAAATAAGTAAAAGTATTTGTGACCTTGGTTAGGGAAATATGTCTTAGATATCATAACAAAAACATAATTTGTATATTAAAATATGATTCAAGTAGACTATCAAAATTAAAAAGTTGTCTTCTCTAAGGATACTGTCAAGAGAATGAATGCACATATCTGTAAAGTGCATATCTGCTTTGAAAGTGAGTTTTGAAAATGCACTTTCAAAACTCACTAATCTGAAAATGATGCAAGAAAAAAAGAACAGAAGGTTAAAAAGGCTTCCCTGGGGAAGACACATAGATGACAAATAAGTCATGAAGAGATGCCTAATGTTATTATTTTGATGTTGAAATCCAGAATGTGTAAGGAACTCAAATAACTGAAGAGTAAAATAGCAGCAGAACACTGCCCGCAAACAAAACAAAAAGCTGAAAAATACCCTAAACAAAACTAAAAAAATAGGCAACAGGACCTAGCAGACATTTCTTAAGAGAAGATGAGCAAATGTTCAACAAGTATATAAAAATGCTCAATGTTACTAATCATCAGAGAAATGCAAACTGAAGCTGTAGAGAGGTACTAGAATGATTATGATCTAAAATCAAAAGATAGCAGATGCTGGGGCTGGGGAGATGGCTCAGTAAAATAAGTGCTTCCCTGGCAGACACAAGGGCCTGAGTTCAATTCCCAGTTCCTCAAAAAAAAAATGATAACAGATGCTGGCAAGGCTATGAAGAACAGGATGTCCTGCGTATTGTTACTAGGGTGTAAGTTAGTGCAGTGATACTGAAAATAGTATGGAAATTTTTCAAAACATTAAAAAAAATACTCTGAGACCTAGCATTCCTACGCCTTGTTGCACATACAAATGAAATGTACTTAGTATGTTGAAAAGATAGCTACAGTCCCATCTTTGTCCACAGCACAAATGGAAATGACCTAACATTAAGTGATTGATTGGTAAAGAAAACCTGGTGTATATACTTATTGGAATACAATTTATTCATGAACAGGATGGAACACTATCATTTGCATTCACATGGCTTGAACTAGATTTTATTAGGTTAAGGGAAATAAGTTAGGCACAGAAAGACAGGTGCCACTTGGTCTCACTCATGAGTGGGATCTAAAAATAGTTACCTCGTAGAAGTTGAAAGTAGAAGTTGGTGGTAACAAGATGCTGAGAAGGGGAGGAAATGAGAAGAGGTGGGTATCATGATAGTTAGAACCAAGGAGTTCTGGTGTTCAATTTTATAGTAGGGATAAAACCGGTAATAACAACAATGGACTGTAAGTTTCCAAAGAGTTAGAAGAATAGATTAAATGTTTCATCATAAAAAAGGATCAATTTGGAGGAGATAGACATGTTTACCCTGATTAGAATATTTGCAATGTATAATGCATGACAGCATCACATATTACCCCACAAATACATATAATTTCTGTGTATCTGTTAAAAATAAAATATCATTACTTAACAGGGAAATGCAAATTAAAATCCTAATGAGATACTACTGTGTATGTATAGAATAGATAAAAATCAAGACGGATGTACTAAATATTGGTGGTATGTAGAAGAACTCGAATTCTGATGCAATGATGTAAAATGATACAGCTATTTCCAAAAGTATGGCAATTTCATCAAAAGTTGTCATATGATCTTGCCATTACATACTGTTATTATCCAAAGAAGGAAGAAATTATAAGTTGAAATGAATGCCTCTATATGAGTATTCATAGAAGCTTCATTTGTAATACAGCCAACTGGCAAAAGTCAAGTACCCATAAATGGCTGAATGAATAAACAAATTTTGGCATGTGTGTATAATACAATAGCACCATGCAGTAATGCAGAAGGGCCTATTGGTCCTATACAGCAACATGGGTGTATCTCAAAATTATGCTGAGTAAGGGAGGCCAGACACAGCACACATATTATAGGAGTACATGAAACGTTGCAAAGGAAAACTTAGCTGCATTGAGAGAAGGAAGGTCAGATATTGCCTGGGGGTTAGGTGTGGGTAGATGGAAAGGGGTAGCTGAGAGGCATGAGGCAATTTTGAGGATGATCAATATATTCTGTCTTAAACATGAGAATGATTTTATGGGTTTATGTATTTTTCATGGTGAGACTAAACTATTCATGCTGTACAATTTATTTATTATATGCCTTATTGTATCTCAATAAGGGTGTAAAAAAAGTAAAAACAAAATGATGTAATGAACAAATAACAAATGGAGTTATGGTAGATTATACTATATTATTTATTTATTTATATAGTGTCTCGCTACATAGCTCAGACTCCTAGTGATGGATCCTCCTTGCCTCAGCCTCCCCAGTGTTGGGATTACCAGCATGCACCACCATGTCTGGCTTTGGGGCCAGCAAGGCCTCCCTGGGGTTCTGGGGCTAGCACAGCATGTGGTACTGGGGATCGAACTTGGGACCTTGTACTTGCCAGGTAGGTGCTTAGACCACTGAGCTATCTCCCCAGTCCCATACTGTTTTTCTTTAAATGCTAGGATGTAATTGAACTAAATGGATTTTGACTGCTTTCAACTTAGAAAACTAGTTCATGTGTATAAAACTGTAAGCATAGACGTGGTTTTTTTTAGAATGCTTTAATTATGTTCATGAAACCACCTGAGAAACACATATACCCAGATGAATTTGATTAGGAAGAAGATATTAGAAGCCCAGGGACTTTATTTCTGATTTCTTCAAATGTCTTGAAACTAGATGATTTATCTGATTATTCTAATTTTGCTGTTTGACTAAAATAATACTTAATTTAGAGGAAGAGATAAAGAAAAGAGGCAACCTAACAAAAGTGCTATCAGATTGTTTGAGCTACAAATGATTCCTCTTAATTACACATTCTCTTCTCCTACCTCCTTAGTTTTGCCACTCCCTGGAAATTCCTTGCCACTCAGCTTGGATGGCATTTTTCCGATTTAAAGCAAAATGTGTTGAGTCGGCAGATTTGACTGACATCTACAACCTCTAGTGGGTTGATTCTGACAAGCTCTAAACTCTTTTTTTTTTTTGCCAGAGACTGCAGCTCAGGGATTTATCAGGTTTACGTTGCCTTTGAAGCCATGGTGGCTTTTCTGCACACTTTGTCTTGCAGAGGGACAGACTGATGGAAGGGTGAGTGAATCTATGCTATGTCCAAGCTGACGGTTTGAGAAAAAGGTAGTTATGGTAAGATCAGGGAAGGACTAAAATGCAATACTTGACACCTAGAGGTGCTGGAGTGTCCTTGGATTGTCTGTTAAAGGTGAGCCAGTGTAGCTATCTGTATCAATAACCAGTATCAGGGCTGCTAGCTCAAGAGATGATGGCACGGGTGATTCAAAACTCAAATCTTCAGATTATTACCAAGCATTACGGTTATGATGAACAGCCCATGAGGCAAGACGAAACGCAGAGGATGATGGGTGTTTGTTAAATGCCTTTCCAGTGAATGCTTCTCCCTCTGCTGCAGAGTGGAGGAGAGCTTTAGTCAGTGGTGTTCTGCTAAATGTTGATATAACTTGCTCTGATGAGTGGGGGAGAGAGTTGATTTTTAGTATTTGCCAATTTCTATGGTTTAAATATTATCACCATAGCCAAATTCAAGCTTCCAACATATTGCCAGTTGGCTCACAACCCTTCTGAAAATTTATATTGGCTCTCAAAAGTCAATGTGAGCCAGCTCCAGCACAACTCTGGATCTAACAAGACAGGCGATGGGGCTCACCTATGAAGGAGAAATCTGGCCATTCTCTATGTTTTACCCCAACTCAAACCCTAGACTGGCAGAGTCCGAAGAAATAAATGCCTATGTCAGCTTATGAATTGACGAAGGTCAACACAAGCATCAGAAACAGAGATGAGAGATCTATAAAAGTTAAAGAATGGACCTGATGGAGTCTTTTCCCCTTTCATTCTGATTGGCTGTCAGTGTATCTTCTATAGTTTAAGTAACAGCAAAGAAGAATGTTCACTTAGCAGGAGCAAAGTTCCTTTAATGATCCCCACTGCTATTGAGAAAAGATTAAATTGTGAGGGTTTCTCTGGAACGTTCTTCAGATATACACCAGCGGTCAGTAGGGGTATATCTCCTGGGAATGTTTTGGAAAGAGTTTTAGTCATTGATTTGGGAGTACGAGTGGTACACGCACAAGGATGCTAAACATCGCATGTGCGACCATTAGTTGAGATATGACAATTTGAGTAAGGACCACTTAACAGGTTAGGAACATTCTAGGTCTGTCTGAGAGTGATTGACATGTAGGCCAACAAACTGAAGGGAGAAGACCCACCCCACACACGAGTGGCACCTACCATTAGGTTTGTAGCCCAGACAGAATAAAAATGACAAGAAGAACGTGCTCTCCCTCCTTTTACAGGAGAGCTCCAATTGTCACAGTTGCCTTCAGACACTGGTCTTCAGTTTCTTCAGCTTTTTAGACAAAGACTCACTCTACAGTAAGCTTCCGGGCTCCAACTTTGAGAGGTAAGGAGGATCCTTTGACTTGCTCGCACATAGATGGCCATTTTGGATGCTGCCTCCTCTGATCCTGTAAGCCTATCTAAAAATCCCCTTGTACATTGCTTCTGTTCCTCTAGAGAGCCCTAAGAGGTACAACGTGTTGCACAGAATAGCCTCACTGAAAGAGTTTTGCTACATTCTGTACAACTTCAGACACTCCCAGCAGTCATGTATGTAGAGGAAAACAAGCCACTAAAAATTTTGTGAGCCTAGGATGCAACTCGTTAGCCTTGGAATGCAAAGTGGATTTGTACCATCTAAGTCAGTATACACAGAATTTTGAAAAATGTAGCTGCTGCATAAATTAAGGAGAAATTACATAGTTTATTGAAGACATCGTCAGGCATGCTCTAATGTTATTAAGAGATATACTCTACTTAGGAAATGAATATTACTGCCAATCAATGACAGTAAAGAGTAGTTGTTATGCATTTAAGGTGATTTTTAAATATATGAGAATATATTTACCTTTTGTTTCAGAATGTCAAAGTAAGCAGAGACTGTCTCTTACTTATAAACATTTATTACAAGTAAGTGCAATATGTATCATTTTGTTATGTTTAATCTGCTTATTATCCATGTAGTCAAACTAGTTAAAAATTAGTAATAATTGGCATCCCCTCGCTCTTCTTTACTCCTCCCACTTATTTGTTAATATCTGTTAGTTTCACCTCTTTGTCCCCTTTTCCTGCTTTCACCAGCACTCCTTTGGTGAAGGCTCAGAATTTTCCTTCTTGCCCAGAATTTTCCAAAGGCTACCAGCAAATCTCCCATTGTGTAATCCTTTCCCTACTCCAACCCATTCTCCATATAAATACTGAAGTGCTCTTGCTAATAAAACACACATCTGGGACTGTTATTTCCTCACTGAAGCTTCATTGAGATTTAACTGCATAGAGGAGAAAATCTAGCCTTTGGGACATTGACATAGGAAATCACCCTCTAGCTTCATCTGCTCTCAAACCAAACCTCAGTAACAATGAGGCTGTCCTTGCCATTTCATTTTGCTGAAGTTTGAGCAAGCTGTCGGCTTTGTTAAGGAAACTTTCTCCTCCCTCTGGCTAGCCTGGAGGGTTTTATGCATCTATATGACGTTCCTTTGTTCCTGTTCCGAACTTCCCCCATGTGAATGGTTTCAAGTGATTCTAGTATCCATCTTTATTTTGATGTTTAGTGTACTCTGTTAAAAAAGTCCTATACCACCAGCACCTCCAAGACCATTTTGCTACTATCCTATCGATGCAAGAAGACTGATGGAGAGGAAAGGCATTGTGATTTTTGGTCCCAATGAGCTGGCCATCCTTCACTCACCCTGGTTCCCCAGAATGTGAAACCCAGACAAAGAGGGTCCAGATGGACTTCTTAGAAGTTGAGGACTCTGCATCTTGCTTCCAGCCTAGACTCATGCTGAATTGTAGAATCTGTAAGATCGTTGAGTGGTTATTGTGACAGTGTAGTGAGAGATTTCTTGCTCAAATTATGGTAATGTATACCACTTACCAATAGTTTTTTATGTACTAGTTGCTGAATACACAGCACAAAAGAACACCTTGTTGTTGATTTTTATATTCTTATTTGTAGAAATGAGGAAGACGATGCTTTGAGAAGCTAAGTTATTTTTGTTGGCCAATTTGTAAATGTTGAAGTACATCTGACCTAGGGCAGTGGATGTGAAAATCATTTCCTTCTCCTATGCCAGCCTAGTCATTTTAAAAAGACATTTCTGTTATTTGGAAAGTGATGAGAATAAATACAAGCCTAAGTAGGCAATTCAGAGTTATTAGTCTTTGTTGTCTGGGAAGACAGCTCGGCAGCATAAGTACCTTCGTAGCAAATGCAAGGTCCTGAGTTCAATTCATGGTACTGCATAAACAAAATAAAAACAGACAAACAAATAACAACAACAATAGCAAAAAGTAGTAGAATTATTGGTCTCTGCAATTTAAAAATCTTAGAAAATGTTAATCTTTTTTTTTTTTATGTATTTGGTTGTTACAGGATCTCACTACACAGCTAGAACTAGTGGTGATCCTCCTGCTTTCAGCCTCCCCGGTGCTGGGATTACGGGTGTGCGCCACTGTGCTTGGACTCTGGCCAGCATGCCTGGGGGTGGGGCTGGCACAGCATGTGGTGCCGATGATGGAACCGTGGTCCCTGCACTTGCCTAAGCTTGCCTATGCAGGCACTTTAGTCCGCTGAGCTATCTCGCCCACCCATTAATATTAAATAATGTGTTGCTAATGTTCATGTTTTAGTGTGCTTTAAACATTTGTTTTCTTTCTGGTGTGTTATAAGATTTTCAAACTTCTTTACCTTTTCTAGCAAACAAGGAACTTGATTTTGCATTAAAAGACTTAGAACATGTTCATGGAATTCTGACCACATGCATAAATACTTGCCAATTTGTTCCTCACAATCACACTATATGGAGTAGTTTTGTTTATGATGAGATACTTGGTGTAGCTCATAGATCCCCCAAGGACACACTCAAGGTCACACAATGGATCCAAAATGAGTTGAAGCTCAATTTTACATCTTCATCAAATCTTCCCTGTCATGCCTCACTATCAACATACCCTTTTTATTTATTGGAGAAATGTATTTCATTTATGTTGCAATTTACCAGCATTTAAAAGCTGGAAGCAGAGGGTGTGTGCAAGCTATTTCTCAAATTCCACTTTCAAAAATGATTTTTTAATATAAATCATAGTTGCATTACATGGTTGCCATAGCTAGGAGCTATGAGATTTTCTTATGTTTAAATTTTTAAATAATTAAACGAACAGCAGCACTTACAATGTAAATTTCTTAAATTTAATTAAATGATACCCCTATGGAAAGCACTATTGTGAAATATATGTATAATGATTAAAGGTTTTAGTACATAAGAGTAATTTTCTCTAGTGCTTAAAAGGTCACCAGAAAGAAAAAAGTGACAAATATGCTGTTTTAAGCTTTTTTTTTTTTTTTTGCCACTTTAAAAATGTCACAGTGAGTGAAAGCAAAAAGCTGCCCGATAGCAGATGAATGGGTATTGACAGCTGCACCAGTGTTAAATGCTGGATGGCAGAAAAATCTAGTGAAGAAAAAACAAACTGTATTCATGTTTCCATATTGCTTTTTATTAAATTTAAGTAAAGAGACATTAACTTTGATATATATGTGAACTTGATAATAAGGCAATTTGTTAGACAAATACATGCACACAGAGAGCAGATAGGTATATAATATAGGACATTTAAATCATGCACTAAATGTAAAATTATCCTGACAGCACATGTGATATTTTATAGTGTCCATATGGTATTGCATATGCAGCTTATAATATACAACTGGTATCTGGATAACATATGATATAGATATAAAGCACACCCCACAAGCTTAGAATTCTATGATTACACGTACACACACGGACACGCACAGAGCAACAAAATATTTCTGGTTTTTCTGTGTTGAATATACATTTAACCTCTGCGCCCATGTATTCAGATTATGAGGGGCTCGAGTTACTTCTGGGAGTGTGTTACATTTCTTTTGGCTTGAATAATTCTTTCCCCAGAAGGCTGGAAAATTCATCATGTTGGATAGCCAGGTGTTCTCCATTTGCAAATATTACTACCTTATAGGATTAGAAAAAGGTTTAATTATGAGAAAGGAAAAATAAACAACGCCATGGGCAAGAAGTCCCACCGTGGCCACTAGCCAGGGAATATCCCACAGACTATGTTGTCTGTGGTCGTGCATCACCCAGGTTCCGGTGGGCTTTAAAACTAGAAACCACAGGGTCTGTGGACAGAATCTGATGCTCTGACGGGCTGCTTCCGAGCAACTCTGAGCCCAGACCTTTTTCTCTCTCATTCTTTAACATGACCGCTGTCCCATGGTGCAGGCCTGAGTGATGTCTTTCCTGAGTAACGTCATTCTCGGAGGCTCATCTCCACACTTGGTGTTAACCACCACAGGCAATTCCCCCAGTGTCTGTCCGCTCCGCCAGGTTGAACCAAGACCCCTCCTTGGCATTCTCAGACCCTCTGGTGGACCATGTTAGCTGTCACCTAGTTGGTGCTCAGCAATATTTAACACATGAAAGATCGCAGCTGCAGCTGTACCAGAAGTGAAATATTTTTCTGATGCTTTTTTTTGTTTTGTATTGAGATACTTTGTTATACTTTTGTTACTAGGCTCCCCAAATAGATGAAGTCTGACTTTAATTTTCCTGTGATCTCTCATCTTTAGGAGCCTGTTTCTTTTATACTTCGTGCCTTAAAGTGATCTTATAGTAATAAGCCCCAAGAAGTGATAATTTTCCCTGTTCCTGGAGTTTCTGATTATGTAGATTGAGAAAAGAAATTTGAGAAAGAATTACCAAACATTGCCCTACGTTACTTGTTTACAATCAGCAAGGGAATACTGAATAGGGCCGACGCAAAAATACATAGACTACGGAGTTTTACTTTTTCATAAAGCTTTGCAAACATCTTTAGAAAATGTAACCCGATACCCAAAGATGACATTAACAACATTACTTTGTTGTACAGGTAGGGTGTTCTAGCACAACACACACATTTTTGGAGATGAATATTGTCATTTTTTATTTCTATAAATGTATCATGTAATAGACGAATAATAATCACACCTGGAAACGGTTTCACTAATAAAAAAAATTAAATTGCATGAACTTACATTCAAAGGTGTTAATGAGTATCAGTATTGCTTAAAAAGAGAAAGTTGATTTTTTAGACCTTAGTGTGTGCTTTATGTGTTAAATAGATGTATTTATTTTTCACAGACAACATCACTGTAGTTTAAATGCAAACAAATGACAGTAATGCTTTCTGAGGTCTGGTCATTTTTGTTAGTTTTTGTAGTAATTTCTCTAACCTTGTTACCAAAGAAATTATTCCTTAGAGTTTGTATGTCTTTTGAACTACACATTCATGATACCAAAAACAACATATGAGAAACCCAAACTGTCACCCTATGAATGTCTAGGTGATGCCTGTTGAAAAATCAAACCATGGCCTCAGCTCACTCCTGCCTCATAGAATATACTACTGATTTTTCTTTTCTTTTTTAAAATGTGTTTAGTATAGGGTCTCACTACACAGATCAGACTCATAGTGATCCTCTTGTTTTCAGCCTCCCAAGCACTGGGATTATAGGCATGCACCACCATGCCCAGTCTCAGTGGCCTTCTCATTGGGTCCCCAGGGATGGGGCTGGCACTGCAAGCTAGGGTTCGAACCCCAGTCCCTGCCTAAATGGGTGCTTTAATCTGCTGAGCTATCTGGCTGGCCCTACTACTGACTTTTCAAATAAAGTCAATCAATTACTCCTCAGTTAATTCATTTCTTAGTACTACAGTTCTACAAGTCTAAGGCTGAGGGTGACTTGCAAGCTCATCTCGTGCATGGTTTCTCATCCTTAGCTGTTCTGCAGACTGTGAAGCCACTGCCTTTATTTACCTTCCCTGCCATTGACTCCCAGTCACTTTGTACCTCTGCCAAGAGCATTTTTTCTTGGAGGAAGAATAACAATCATATGCTGAATTGGCTTCAAGAATTGGATGTTTTTCCATCTTCATTTAGGATTCATCGGGCTCCTGTTTGTCTCAAGGTTCAGTCTTTGTGTTCTTATCTTCTCCCCTTCTCCTTATCACTCTTGAAATGGTTAGTGGAGAAATTAGAAAGTGGTCAGTAAGCATCTATCAATGTCCTATTCAGCTGATCCTGCCAATGGTTTGACCAGTGCTGTCTCTTTTGCTTAAAAGGATTAAAATATGTACATTTTTATTGTTGAGTGCATGATAGGACAAGAAGCATATGTAAGCCCTTTAAGACATCTTCATATTCATTTGGGTCAGATAGTTTATTTTTGGCCTCCCTAGAGAGGCTGCTGGTTGAAGGAGCATATTAAAAGCATAGGTGGTTGTCTTCTGGAACATGCCACTTAATCTGAGAGAATTTGGAAAGGGTAGTCTTTAATTCTATAAAGTAGAATTTGGCAGGAATACCAGGATCAATACCTCTCTTTTTGATAAAATAACCAAGGGTCTGTTAATGATCTTGGGAAATCTGACCAAGATCCAGACTTATGGAGCATTTATTACTTAGTAAAACTCTGGCTGCATAAAATGAATATGTGAACCATTCCTTCCTTAATTGGCTTTGCTTGCCAATCATAATGGCCATTTGGACTAACTGTACAGTCATTAGACTCTGTAATAGGTCTGAATGTATCATATTGACCTTTTCCACGCTGTTGTCTTTGAGTACATGGACACAGGGGCAATAAGTGAATTTCAGTTGCTACTTGTAATTTCCAGGGGGCCTAATCTTCCTTTGTGAGTAAGTGGCGCCCTTTTGGGAGACACCTAAACTCTTAAGTGATCAGAAAACTATGTGGTTTAGAGAGGCCATAACTGAAGCCCAGGGAATAGCTAAGGTGTGAGAATAATTTTTGGTGCAAGGAAAATGTAGTATATCAGATAATGACTTACTAAACTATACCCTGGGGGTTTAAATAGTTAATATAATTTCTGAAGCTGGGAAAGTTGCCCCTAGAGAGTAGCTTAGTATGCATGGAGGAATTCAGTGAACCCTCATAATCTTACAGTATCTGATTCACCTTTAAATTCTATTTTGGGCCTGTTTCATCTCTAATTTTAAACTGCCAACCTGTGAGCTCCTTGGTAGCATTTTAAAATCACATTACCACCTTAAAAATTCTTTTTTTTTTTTTTT
>NW_004524640.1:2938213-2939895 GCF_000260255.1 Octodon degus
AAAATTATTACAATATGACACATTGTCACTAATCCACCTCAAACACTACCCTTTGCTTTCACCACAATTATGCCATTGGTCTTGCCACTCTTTGACAGGATTAGGCAGGTCAGGGTCCTGTGGCCCCAGGCAGGCCTTGACACTTTCTAACACAGATCTAGAAATCCTCTTTGGTGAGTGTCTTTAGAGATGTGATTTAAAAAATTTAGGATGAATGCTGGATCTGAGCTCCATCCAACAGAAAGGAAGGCTCTGCAGCGTGTCCTTGTCCATCTTAGTCACTGTGTCTGACACTGTCTGTTCAGGACATGCAGGAAGCCAACATAGTGCAGCTAAAGATGCTCACGTGAGAGGACTACCAGGGCCACTTTCATATGTGCCAACATTAATGGGAAGACTGACTTGAGGGAGAGAATCTTGAGGAGGATTAATGGCAATGTGTCTTTTGTGCTTAACATTATTTTAAACTTAAAAACTCACTGATAGATGTCAAGGTAAGTCACACTGATCTCATAGTTAATGCTAACTTTTGGAGAGAAAGAGGGATTTAGATTGGGGAGGACAATATAGGAAATGTTGCATATATATTTTTTCTTTAAAAAAGCATGGCAAAAATATTAGCATTTATTAAAACTGTATAATAGATACATATATGTTTAAAAATTTGTTTTTTATACCTTTTGTATTTTTCAGAAATTTTTGAAGGAAAATGACTTAAGCTACTTTCCCTGAAGTTGTATTCCTACTGAACTCTTTCTTGTCAGTTTGCTTTTATTTAGCTTCTTCTGAAATTCTTGTCCTTTTTTTCTTCTTTAAAAACCAGAAAATTAGTTTGGCATTGTTTAAGAAGTGATGAAAAATCTCATTTAGATGTGGTTGGAAAAAAAATCCCTGCTAATTTATCAAAGAATTTATTTTTTTAAAAAGACATTAAGTCTGTCCCTCAGACTGTCACTTCATTCTTAAGGGGCTTCTCATAGTCTTTAGACTCTCCATCTGCTCTTCTAAAAGGAGAACATCAAACTAGTTTGTTAGACATGACACAATTAGATCTCAGATGCTCAGTTGCCTGACCATTTGTAAAAGCGTTTTGTGGAAATTAGGAAGAGACCGTAGAACTCTGGGCTTCTCTGAGAGTTTTATTTCCTCTTGATTTTATATGACTTTGGCTTCTATTTCTATTCAACTTCTTCCATCACAAATATGAACAATTTGGGTTCAAAATCATTTCCCCTAGACAGCATTTCCACTGGTAAGTAATAAATGATTGGTTCTCTTTCTCTTCCACTTTCCGTGGATCTTTCTGTGGAACTATATATTTTAGAATTAATAGCAATTAGCCCATAGTCAAAATGTGTTTCCCCTACTTTAAATATTTCATGTTAGAAGATTCAGTGTTGGAAAAATGACCACATATATATTTAGTTAGACACATGATAGATATGAAACGTTGAAGTGGAGCAGGTCAGCTGTCTTACCAACAGGATCTGTGGAGCTCTGGACCACAGTGTTTCTTGATCACAGAGCTCTGGACCACAGTGTTTTTTGATCATAAAACACAGCCATGACACTTTATTTTTTATTTTTTTTCCATAATTTTATTGAGAAATGAATAGAATTGAGACAGTTTCAAATCAAATAGGTAGGACAGTTTCAATAATTAACACATTACATACATTCTT
>NW_004524640.1:2941035-2942117 GCF_000260255.1 Octodon degus
AAGCAGCCCGTATTCAGAAAACCAGAATGACCGGCACTCTAAGCATGAAACTACTATTACAGATTACCATCTACAGTGCAGTTGCTTATTTCACAGGTATCAGTATATATAGTTAGTCAGGGTGAGAATCTTTCCAATTAACTGCTAGATTCAAAAATCTTGTGGAGATAAATCCCTCTATTCATTAAGAGAATATAACTATATATCTATCCTAACCACTCTGAATACAAAGATATAAAATGGACATTCATCTGTATCCCCTGTTTTGGTAAGTTGGGACTCAGGTCAACAATTTCTGACATTGCCAGTCAAGTGGAAGACCCAATACTATTAAGGGCTACTGGACTCTTTTGGAATATTTTGCTGAGTTTAGCCTTGACACTTTAGTCATATGGACAGACGTGATTTATCCCACCTCATATAACATAATGTCTAAATCTGATGCTAAATAATTAATTTATTCTAAGCAAGGGAATAGCTTGCTTGCTTCTTTCTTTCTTTCTTCTTTCTTTCTTTCTTTCTTTCTTTCTTTCTTTCTTTCTTTCTTTCAAGACTGACTGTAGTGAAACTGAGTATGAGCATGGGTCTGTGTTCATACTTTACAGAATGTAGGCAAGCACTCAGCGGAATACATGTTGACTGCTGAAACAAGGGACTCTGCCTGTCAGTGGAAAAAGATTGTTCTGTGTAGCCCCAGCTTGAACTTGCATTCAAATTTTGCCATTCTAAGTTATATGGCCATGTAAGTTATTTCACACCTTTATACTTTACTCAGAGAGGAAACAGAAAACAAATTTACTAATTTCCTAATTTTGTCAAGGTTAAATGAGAAACAGTGGCACTGAGTAGCAGATAACATGGAATATTCTTGAAAGATTATACAGGCGCTTTATTCAATTAATTACTTATGTAGCAGTTTTTAACCTTTGGATAATTACGATATACATGGGCCATCATCCACTTTGTCATCTATTGCTTCTTGATAATAAGAACTAATTTTTTTCTTGTAGACTTGTTAAATACAAGTACAAGGGTGTTCAACAATCACCTTAGGCACATGAACATTTTAGTGAGGCTGAGCA
>NW_004524640.1:2943147-2944042 GCF_000260255.1 Octodon degus
TTTTTTTTTTTTTTTTAATCTAAGATGAAAGCTTTCATTTTACAGGGCAAGGAGACAATGTGATGTGGCTGTACTGCCTGTCCTCTCATTGCCACTCCCATGACACATGCCTTTGCCTTTCCTTACCACACAACCACCCCAGCACTTCCCCTCACAACTTCCCACTCGGGAACCTGCTATGTTGGGTTGGTTAACTTCAGTTCTCAAAACACGTTCCATGAAGCAGCATCATTGACATTGCCCAGAGACTTGTCAGAAGTGAAGCCCCACCCGGGAATACCGAGTCAAACTGTTCACCTTCACACAAGGCTATTCTTGTGGCTATCCAGATGGTTTGTGATCTGTGTGGTCATTAGGCTTACAAAGCTCTAGCCTTGAACACATCTTTGTATTTAGTCTTCAGTGAAATCTGATGTATAAATAATGGTAAATATCGCAGTACTTTGAAATAGCTTCTTAGTCTACTTATTGTGCCTTTGATAAATATTCATTGAATTACTTACTTACTCCTTAAGCCAGGAGTTGGCAATATGGGAGTAGTCCTAGTGGCACAGAACAATGGTATAGCAGGCTTACATAAACAAACAAACAACCCCACAACAAACATCAAAATAAAATCGCATGATTTTATTTCAAGCTTGTCCAAGGCTATAGTCTCTAATTAATTCTATATTTTTATAGGCACATCTCTCACTTTTCTCTGAGAATCCATGCACTTTGTTTGAATCCAAAACAAAATATAAAACTTGAAATGTTACAGTTTTCCCACTTTTTTTCCTTTTACAGCTATTCTTGTGTGGTAGGTATGAGCTTTTGGGAGTTGTGCATTCAACACCACATGGAAAAATGAATAGGCAGATCCCCCCCCCTTTTTTTTTTTTTTAAGCCAGACTGC
>NW_004524640.1:2944529-2946410 GCF_000260255.1 Octodon degus
AGCACATAGTTCAAGAGGTTTTTAATTTTTTCATATGAGATCACAGGCTGCAGTCTGTCATTATGCTTTTCTTAGAACTGTAAAGTAATATAGTTACTAACAACAAAGTAAATGGAGTTCCCAGTGTTCTGGCTGCTATTCAGAATACATTGCTGTTTTTGACTTTTACTGCTTGTGTCCGCTAGAGTTTTAGCTGTCTCCATGCTGACCCAGCGGGCTTTTGCAGTTTGGAGCAGAGTAAGCAGCATCTGCATTGCTTACTCAGCATGTTATTTCATTTTGGAGCAAAGTATAGTGGCTTCTGGTCAATATTTGAATTGATTTTAGCATGGTTTTAATGATTTATAAAGTAGCATTTAATTCTATCTATCTAGGCATTGCCTTCTGAAATCAGTTCCTACGTGAAATTGTGTAAGGCTGCACTGGTCATCCTCAAAACACACACACACACACACACATACACACACACACACACACACACACACACACACAAAACAAAAAATAAAAAACAAAAAACAAAAAAAAACCTAGAGGATTCTTTGGTAATCTCTGCTTATAATCAAAGCTTCCTATGTTTTAAAGTTATTTAACTTTAAAAATGTTTAATCTCATTTTCATCTTGTCAGAAACTACTTCAAAAATTAAAGATATGAATTGTACAAATAAGCAATGAATGTAAATCAAAGACATTATTTGTATTTTTGTTGAATAAAAGTTTACAAGTTACAGTGTAAATTCAGAGTCTAGGTTGTAATCTGTGGTTGATAAGAAGTCATTAATAATACATTCTATCAGAGAATTAAAGAGATTTTGCACAGGTCTGTTAAATAATGTTACAGTATGACATCGAAGTCAAGCTGTTTCCCCTCTGCTTTATTTTCAAGTGTTGTGTAATTTTTCTTAACCATCTCCTCCTTCCCTCAATTATAAGTAATCTCCAAAGATTATTCTTGATCACTAAAAGCACAGGAAGAATACATTCTGCTGTCCTGAGATAAGGCAAGGTAAATATAATAAAAAATATGCATTGTGTACCTCAAAATATTCAGAAGAGAGGAATTTGAATGTACTAATTATAATGAAATGACAAAAATTTAAAGTGATAAGATATGCTTATTACCTTGAGCTGCTCGATACCAAATATATACAAGAATCAGCACTTCAAATTATATCTCCTAGAAAGGCCAGCAAATTGTGTTTTGTTCATTTCTTAGATTCAGTGGTGAATGATAATTTTTATAAATAGGTCCCTTTGGCCTTTAGCTACCATGTATGAAGTTGAGTGGTATTGAAGCAGAGAATTCACTTCAATCTGGTCACCCTTTGGGTTTCCAGTTGCATATATTTTGATATTTTAAATGTTATCCTACAAGTTTCTGAGGCTTTCTTCACTTTTCCCTCAATTTTGTCTTCTCTCTTCTTTAGATTGGGAACTTTTAAGGCCCATTTCTGAACTTTGCTGTTTATTTGTGCTCTACAAAATGACTATGCACAAAACTGTAGAGAAAGCTACACTAGTGAGCTATGGAATTTCTGTTATGCAGGAAGATAACAGAAAGTATAAAAGAATATCTCTTCATTATTTCTTATTAAGAGAAGATTACTGTAAAAACAGTTTTTCATTTTAACAGAAAGAAACCTAATTCTTAGTCTTTTACTAAAGTATTATACATTCAATGAGTGAATTAATCTAAGTATGATTTTCTCTTTTTAAATGTCTTATTTGTTCTCTGTTGCATTATTTGCATGTATAAAATCAAATATTAAAGACAAAAACAAATACTTTTAACTTTCTGTAGCCTTCTGTGACATTCTATATGCATGTATAGTTGGTCCTTCAATATTCCTTTCCGAATTTGAAATAAGACATTTTATGTTAAA